>NW_027479910.1:0-55140 GCF_051014685.1 Ptiloglossa arizonensis
CAGAACGGCCGAAAATTTTGAGTTTCTCAAGCGTTTCTTACCTCCAAACTGCCATATCTCGCGAAGGGATTGACCAATCGCAAAATTTCTGTTGGATCTCAAAGTAGAGAACTCGCCCGATTACAACGGTATGCGTACTTTTCCCCTAGGCCGTTCTAGTATTCGTTTCGAGCAGCAGAACGGCGAAAATTTTGAGTTTCCTCAAGCGTTTCTTACCTCCAAACTGCCATATCTCGCGAACGGATTGACTAATCCGCAAAATTTCAGTTGCATCTGAAAGTAGAAAACTCGCCCGATTACAACGGTAGGTGTAGTTTTCCCCTACGCCGTTCTAGTTATTCGTTTCGAGCATCAGAACTGCGAAAATTTTGAGTTTCTCAAGCGTTTCTTACTTCCAAACTGCCATATCTCGCGAACGGATTGACCAATCCGCAAAATTTCTGTTGCATCTGAAAGTAGAAACTCGCCCGATTACAACGGTATGTGTAGTTTTCCCCTAGGCCGTTCCAGTTAGTTCATTTCGAGCATCAGAACTGCGAAAATTTGGGTTTCTCAAGCGTTTCTTACCTCCAAACTGCCATATCTCGCGAACGGATTGACCAATCCGCAAAATTTCTGTTGCATCTGAAAGAAGAAACTCGCCGGATTACAACGGTATGCGTACTTTTCCCCTAGGCCGTTCCAGTTATTCATTTCGAGCATCAGAACTGCGAAAATTTGAGTTTCTCAAGCGTTTCTTACATCCAAACTGCCATATCTCGCGAACGGAATGACCCGATCCGCAAAATTTCTGTTGCCATCTGAAAGTAGAAAACTCGCCCGATTACAACGGTATGTGTAGTTTTCCCCTTGGGCCGTTCCAGTTATTCGTTTTCGAGCATCAGAACTGCGCAAATTTTGAGTTTCTCAAGCGTTTCTTACTTCCAAACTGCCATATCTCGCGAACGGATTGACCACTCCGCAAAATTTCTGTTGCATCTGGAAGAAGAAAACTCGCCCGATTACAACGGTATGGGCACTTTTCCCCTAGGCCGTTCTAGTTATTCGTTTTGTGCATTAGAGCTGCGAAAATTTTGAGTTTCTCAAGCGTTTCTTACCTCCAAACTGCCATATCTCGCGAACGGATTGACCAATCTGCAAAATTTCTGTTGCTTCTGAAAGTAGAGACATGCCCCGATTACAACGGTATGTGTAGTTTTCCCCTAGGCCGTTCCAGTTATTCGTTTCGAGCATCAGAACTGCGAAAATTTTGAGTTTCTCAAAGCGTTTCTTACATCCAAACTGCCATATCTCGCGAACGGATAGACCAATCCGCAAAATTTCTGTTGCATCTGAAAGTAGAAACTCGCCCGATTACAACGGTATCGCGTACTTTTCCCCAAGGCCGTTCTAGTTTATTCTTTCCGAGCATCAGAACGGCGAAAATTTTGAGTTTCTCAAGCGTTTCTTACTTCCAAACTGCCATATCTCGCGAACGGATTGACCAATCCGCAAAACTTCTGTTGCATCAGAAAGTAGAAACTCGCCCGATTACAACGGTATTCGCACTTTTCCCCTTGGCCGTTCCAGTTATTCGTTTCGAGCATCAGAACTGCGCAAATTTTGAGTTTCTCAAGCGTTTCTTACATCCAAACTGCCATATCTCGCGAACGGATTGACCAATCGGCAAAATTTCTGTTGCATCTGAAAGAAGAAACTCGCCGGATTACAACGGTAGGCGTACTTTTCCCCTAGGCCGTTCTAGTTACTCGTTTCGAGCATCAGAAACTTGCGAAAATTTTGAGTTTCTCAAGCGTTTCTTATCCTCCAAACTGCCATATCTCGCGAACGGATTGACCAATCCGCAAAATTTCTGTTGCATCTGAAAGTAGAAACTCGCCCGATTACAACGGTATGCGTACTTTTCCCCTAGGCCGTTCTAGTTATTCGTGTTCGAGCATCAGACCGGCGAAAATTTTGAGTTTCTCATGCGTTTCATACCTCCAAACTGCCATATCTCGCGAACGGATTGACTAATCCGCAAAATTTCTGTTGCATCTGAAAGTAGAAACTCGCCCGATTACAATGGTAGGTGTAGTTTTCCCCTAGGCCGTTCTAGTTATTCGTTTCGTGCATCAGAGCTGCGAAAATTTTGAGTGTCTCAAGCGTTTCTTACATCCAAACTGCTACATCTCGCGAACGGATTGACCAATCTGCAAAATTTCTGTTGCTTCTGAAAGTAGAGACATGCCCGATTACAACGGTATGTGTAGTTTTCCCCCTAGGCCGTTCCAGTTACTCGTTTCGAGCATCAGAACTGCGAAAATTTTGAGTTTCTCAAGCGTTTCTTACATCCAAACTGCCATATCTCGCGAACGGAATGACCGATCCGCAAAATTTCTGTTGCATCTGAAAGTAGAAACTCGCCCGATTACAACGGTATGCGTACTTTTCCCCTAGGGCGTTCTAGTTATTCGTTTCGAGCATCAGAACGGCGAAAATTTTGAGTTTTCTCAAGCGTTTCTTACCCTCAAACTGCCATATCTCGCGAACGGCTTGACTAATCCGCAAAATTTCTGTTGCATCTGGAAGTAGAAACTCGCCCGAATACAACGGTATGCGTACTTTTCCCTAGGCCGTTCTAGTTACTCGTTTCGAGCATCAGAAACTGCGAAAATTTTGAGTTTCTCAAGCGTTTCTTATCTCCAAACTGCCTTATCTCGCGAACGGATTGATCTATCCGCAAAATTTCTGTTGCATCTGAAAGTAGAAACTCGCCCGATTACAACGGTATGTGTACTTTTCCCCTAGGCCGTTCTAGTTATTCGTTCGTTCGAGCATCAGAACGGCGAAAATTTTGAGTTCCTCAAGCGTTTTCTTACCCTCAAACTGCCATAGTCTCGCGAACGGATTGACTAATCCGCAAAATTTTCTTGTTGCATCTGGAAGTAGAAACTCGCCCGATTACAACGGTATGCGTACTTTTCCCCTAGGCCGTTCTAGTTACTCGTTTCGAGCATCAGAACTGCGAAAATTTTGAGTTTCTCAAGCGTTTCTTATCTCCAAACTGCCATATCTCGCGAACGGATTGATCAATCCGCAAAATTTCTGTTGCATCTGAAAGTAGAAACTCGCCCGATTACAACGGTATGTGTAGTTTTCCCCTTGGCCGTTCCAGTTATTCGTTTCGGAGCATCAGAACTGCGCAAATTTTGAGTTTCTCAAGCGTTTCTTACCTCCAAACTGCCATATCTCGCGAGAACGGATTGACCAATCTGCAAAATTTCTGTTGCTTCTGAAAGTAGAGACATGCCCGATTACAACGGTATGTGTAGTTTCCCCCTAGGCCGTTCCAGTTATTCGTTTCGAGCATCAGAACTGCGAAAATTTTGAGTTTCTCAAGCGTTTCTTACATCCAAGACTGCCATATTCTCGCGAACGGAATGACCGATCCGCAAAATTTCTGTTGCATCTGAAAGTAGAAAACTCGCCGCGATTACAACGGTATGCGTACTTTTCCCTAGGCCGTTCTAGTCATTCGTTTCGAGCAATCAGAGCTGCGTCAAATTTTGAGTTTCTCAAGCGTTTCTTACATCCAAACTGCCATTATCTCGCGAACGGGAATGACCTATCCGCAAAATTTCTGTTTGCATCTGAAAGTAGAAACTCGCCCGATTACAACGGTATGCGTACTTTTCCCCTAGGCCGTTCTAGTTATGTTCGTTTCGAGCATCAGAACGGCGAAAATTTTGAGTTCCTCAAGCGTTTCTTACCCTCAAACTGCCATATCTCGCGAACGGATTGACTAATCCGCAAAATTTCTGTTGCATCTGGAAGTAGAAACTCGCCCGATTACAACGGTATGCGTACTTTTCCCCTAGGCCGTTCTAGTTACTCGTTTCGAGCATCAGAACTGCGAAAATTTTGAGTTTCTCAAGCGTTTCTTATCTCCAAACTGCCATATCTCGCGAACGGATTGATCAATCCGCAAAATTTCTGTTGCATCTGAAAGTAGAAACTCGCCCGATTACAACGGTATGTGTAGTTTTCCCCTTGGCCGTTCCAGTTATTCGTTTCGAGCATCAGAACTGCGCAAATTTTGTGAGTTCTCAAGCGTTTCTTACCTCCAAACTGCCATATCTCGCGAACGGAATTGACCAATCTGCAAAATTTCTGTTGCTTCTGAAAAGGTAGAGACATGCCCGATTACAACGGTATGTGTAGTTTCCCCTAGGCCGTTCCAGTTATTCGTTTCGAGCTTCAGAACTGCGAAAATTTTGAGTTTCTCAAGCGTTTCTTACATCCAAACTGCCATATCTCGCGGAACGGAATGACCGATCCGCAAAATTTTCTGTTGCATCTGAAAGTAGAAACTCGCCGAATTACAACGGTATGCGTACTTTTCCCCTAGGCCGTTCTAGTCATTTGTTTCGAGCATCAGAACGGCGAAAATTTTGAGTTTTCTCAAGCGTTTCTTGCCTCCCGAACTGCCATACCTCGCGAAACGGATTGACTAATCCGCAAAATTTCTGTTTCATTCTGGAAGTGGAAACTCGCCCGATTACAACGGTATGCGTACTTTTCCCCTAGGCCGTTCTAGTTACTCGTTATCGAGCATCAGAACTGCGAAAATTTGAGTTTCTCAAGCGTTTCTTATCTCCAAACTGCATATCTCGCGAACGGATTGATCAATCCGCAAAATTTCTGTTGCATCTGAAAGTAGAAACTCGCCCGATTACAACGGTATGTGTAGTTTTCCCCTTGGCCGTTCCAGTTATTCGTTTCGAGCACCAGAACTGCGCAAATTTTGAGTTTCTCAAGCGTTTCTTACCTCCAAACTGCCATATCTCGCGAACGGATTGACCAATCTGCAAAATTTCTGGTTGCTTCTGAAAGTAGAGACATGCCCGGCGATTACAACGGTATGTGTAGTTTTCCCCTAGGCCGTTCCAGTTATTTCGTTTCGAGCATCAAAACTGCGAAAATTTTGTGTTTCTCAAGCGTTTCTTACATCCAAACTGCCATATCTCGCGAACGGAATGACCGATCCGCAAAATTTCTGTTGCAGTCTGAAAGTAGAAACTCGCCCGGTTACAACGGTATGTGCAGTTTTCCCCTTGGCACGTTCCAGTTATTCGTTTCGAGCATCAGAGCTGCGCAAATTTTTGAGTTTCTCAAGCGTTTCTTACCTCCAAACTGCCATATCTCGCGAACGGAATGACCAATGCCGCAAAATTTCTGTTGCATTCTGAAAGAAGAAACTCGGCCGGATTACAACGGTATATGCGTTACTTTTCCCCCTAGGCCGTTCTAGTTACTCGTTTCGGAGCATCAGAACTTGCGAAAATTTTGAGTTTCTCAAGCGTTTCTTATCTCCAAACTGCCATATCTCGCGAACGGATTGATCAATCCGCAAAATTTCTGTTGCATCTGAAAGTAGAAACTCGCCCGATTACAACGGTATGTGTAGTTTTCCCCTTGGCCGTTCCCGTTATTCGTTTCGAGCATCAGAACTGCGAAAATTTTGAGTTTCTCAAACGTTTTCTTACATCCAAAACTGCCATAATCTCGCGAACGGAATGACCTATCCGCAAAATTTCTGTTTGCATCTGAAAGTAGAAACTCGCCCGATTACAACGGTATGCGTACTTTTCCCCTAGGCCGTTCTAGTTATTTCGTTTCGAGCATCAGAACTGCGAAAATTTTGAGTTTCTCAAGCGTTTCTTATCTCCAAACTGCCATAGTCTCGCGAACAGATTGATCAATCCGCAAAATTTCTGTTGCATCTGAAAGTAGAAACTCGCCCGATACAACGGTATGTGTAGTTTTCCCCCTTTGGCCGTTCCAGGTTATTCGTTTCGAGCATCAGAACTGCGCAAATTTTGAGTTTCTCAAGCGTTTCTTACCTCCAAACTGCCATATCTCGCTGAACGGATTGACCAAAGCTGCAAAATTTCTGTTGCTTCTGAAAGTAGGAGACATGCCCCGATTACAACGGTATGTGTAGTTCCCCTAGGCCCGTTCCAGTTATTCGTTTCGAGCATCAGAACTGCGAAAATTTTGAGTTTCTCAAGCGTTTCTTACATCCAAACTGCATAATCTCGCGAACGGAATGACCCGATCCGCAAAATTTCTGTTGCATCTGAAAGTAGAAACTCGCCCGATTACAACGTATGCGTACTTTTCCCCTAGGCCGTTCTAGTCATTCGTTTCGAGCATCAGAACGGCGAAAATTTTGAGTTTCTCAAGCGTTTCTTGCCTCCAAACTGCCATACCTCGCGAACGGATTGACTAATCCGCAAAATTTCTGTTTCAATCTCGGAAGTGGGAAACTTCGCCCGATTTACAACGGTATGCGTACTTTTCCCCTAGGCCGTTCTAGTTACTCGTTTCGGGAGCATCAGAACTGCGAAAATTTTTGAGTTTCTCAAGCGTTTCTTATCTCCAAACTGCCATATCTCGCGACACGGGATTGATCAATCCGCAAAATTTCTGTTGCATTCTGAAAGTAGAAACTCGCCCGATTAACAACGGTAATGTGTAGTTTTCCCCTTGGCCGTTCCAGTTATTCGTTTCCGAGCACCAGAACTGCGCAAATTTTGAGTTTTCTCAAGCGTTTCTTACTTCTCCAAACTGCCATAGTCTCGCGAACGGATTGACCAATCTGCAAAATTTCTGTTGCTTCTGAAAGTAGAGACAATGCCCGATTACAACGGTATGTGTTAGTCTTTCCCCCTAGGCCGTTCCAGTTATTCGTTTCGTGAGCATCAAAACTGCGAAAATTTTGTGTTTCTCGAAGCGTTTCTTATATCCAAACTGCCATATCTCGCGATTTCTTATATCCAAACTGCCATATCTCGCGAACGGAATGACCGATCCGCAAAATTTCTGTTGCATCTGAAAGTAGAAACTCGCCCGGTTACAACGGTATGTGCAGTTTTCCCCTTGGCCGTTCCAGTTATTCGTTTCGAGCATCAGAGCTGCGCAAATTTTGAGTTTCTCAAGCGTTTCTTACCTCCAAACTGCCATATCTCGCGAACGGAATGACCAATCCGCAAAATTTCTGTTGCATCTGAAAGAAGAACTCGCCGGATTACAACGGTATGCGTACTTTTCCCCTAGGCCGTTCTAGTTACTCGTTTCGAGCATCAGAACTGCGAAAATTTTGAGTTTCTCAAGCGTTTCTTATCTCCAAACTGCCATATCTCGCGAACGGATTGATCAATCCGCAAAATTTCTGTTGCATCTGAAAGTAGAAACTCGCCCGATTACAACGGTATGTGTAGTTTTCCCCTTGGCCGTTCCCGTTATTCGTTTCGAGCATCAGAACTGCGAAAATTTTGAGTTTCTCAAACGTTTCTTACATCCAAACTGCCATATCTCGCGAACGGAATGACCTATCCGCAAAATTTCTGTTGCATCTGAAAGTAGAAACTCGCCCGATTACAACGGTATGCGTACTTTTCCCCTAGGCCGTTCTAGTTATTCGTTTCGAGCATCAGAACTGCGAAAATTTTGAGTTTCTCAAGCGTTTCTTATCTCCAAACTGCCATATCTCGCGAACAGATTGATCAATCCGCAAAATTTCTGTTGCATCTGAAAGTAGAAACTCGCCCGATTACAACGGTATGTGTAGTTTTCCCCTTGGCCGTTCCAGTTATTCGTTTCGAGCATCAGAACTGCGCAAATTTTGAGTTTCTCAAGCGTTTCTTACCTCCAAACTGCCATATCTCGCGAACGGATTGACCAATCTGCAAAATTTCTGTTGCTTCTGAAAGTAGAGACATGCCCGATTACAACGGTATGTGTAGTTTCCCCCTAGGCCGTTCCAGTTATTCGTTTCGAGCATCAGAACTGCGAAAATTTTGAGTTTCTCAAGCGTTTCTTATCTCCAAACTGCCATATCTCGCGAACGGATTGATCAATCCGCAAAATTTCTGTTGCATCTGAAAGTAGAAACTCGCCCGATTACAACGGTATGTGTAGTTTTCCCCTTGGCCGTTCCAGTTATTCGTTTCGAGCATCAGAACTGCGCAAATTTTGAGTTTCTCAAGCGTTTCTTACCTCCAAACTGCCATATCTCGCGAAGGGATTGACCAATCCGCAAAATTTCTGTTGGATCTCAAAGTAGAAACTCGCCCGATTACAACGGTATGCGTACTTTTCCCCTAGGCCGTTCTAGTTATTCGTTTCGAGCATCAGAACGGCGAAAATTTTGAGTTTCTCAAGCGTTTCTTGCTTCAAAACTGCCATATCTCGCGAACGGAATGACCGATCCGCAAAATTTCTGTTGCATCTGAAAGTAGAAACTCGCCCGATTACAACGGTATGCGTACTTTTCCCCTAGGCCGTTCTAGTCATTCGTTTCGAGCATCAGAACGGCGAAAATTTTGAGTTTCTCAAGCGTTTCTTGCCTCCAAACTGCCATACCTCGCGAACGGATTGACTAATCCGCAAAATTTCTGTTTCATCTGGAAGTGGAAACTCGCCCGATTACAACGGTATGCGTACTTTTCCCCTAGGCCGTTCTAGTTACTCGTTTCGAGCATCAGAACTGCGAAAATTTTGAGTTTCTCAAGCGTTTCTTATCTCCAAACTGCCATATCTCGCGAACGGATTGATCAATCCGCAAAATTTCTGTTGCATCTGAAAGTAGAAACTCGCCCGATTACAACGGTATGTGTAGTTTTCCCCTTGGCCGTTCCAGTTATTCGTTTCGAGCACCAGAACTGCGCAAATTTTGAGTTTCTCAAGCGTTTCTTACCTCCAAACTGCCATATCTCGCGAACGGATTGACCAATCTGCAAAATTTCTGTTGCTTCTGAAAGTAGAGACATGCCCGATTACAACGGTATGTGTAGTTTTCCCCTAGGCCGTTCCAGTTATTCGTTTCGAGCATCAAAACTGCGAAAATTTTGTGTTTCTCAAGCGTTTCTTACATCCAAACTGCCATATCTCGCGAACGGAATGACCGATCCGCAAAATTTCTGTTGCATCTGAAAGTAGAAACTCGCCCGGTTACAACGGTATGTGCAGTTTTCCCCTTGGCCGTTCCAGTTATTCGTTTCGAGCATCAGAGCTGCGCAAATTTTGAGTTTCTCAAGCGTTTCTTACCTCCAAACTGCCATATCTCGCGAACGGAATGACCAATCCGCAAAATTTCTGTTGCATCTGAAAGAAGAAACTCGCCGGATTACAACGGTATGCGTACTTTTCCCCTAGGCCGTTCTAGTTACTCGTTTCGAGCATCAGAACTGCGAAAATTTTGAGTTTCTCAAGCGTTTCTTATCTCCAAACTGCCATATCTCGCGAACGGATTGATCAATCCGCAAAATTTCTGTTGCATCTGAAAGTAGAAACTCGCCCGATTACAACGGTATGTGTAGTTTTCCCCTTGGCCGTTCCCGTTATTCGTTTCGAGCATCAGAACTGCGAAAATTTTGAGTTTCTCAAACGTTTCTTACATCCAAACTGCCATATCTCGCGAACGGAATGACCTATCCGCAAAATTTCTGTTGCATCTGAAAGTAGAAACTCGCCCGATTACAACGGTATGCGTACTTTTCCCCTAGGCCGTTCTAGTTATTCGTTTCGAGCATCAGAACTGCGAAAATTTTGAGTTTCTCAAGCGTTTCTTATCTCCAAACTGCCATATCTCGCGAACAGATTGATCAATCCGCAAAATTTCTGTTGCATCTGAAAGTAGAAACTCGCCCGATTACAACGGTATGTGTAGTTTTCCCCTTGGCCGTTCCAGTTATTCGTTTCGAGCATCAGAACTGCGCAAATTTTGAGTTTCTCAAGCGTTTCTTACCTCCAAACTGCCATATCTCGCGAACGGATTGACCAATCTGCAAAATTTCTGTTGCTTCTGAAAGTAGAGACATGCCCGATTACAACGGTATGTGTAGTTTCCCCCTAGGCCGTTCCAGTTATTCGTTTCGAGCATCAGAACAGCGAAAATTTTGAGTTTCTCAAGCGTTTCTTACATCCAAACTGCCATATCTCGCGAACGGAATGACCGATCCGCAAAATTTCTGTTGCATCTGAAAGTAGAAACTCGCCCGATTACAACGGTATGCGTACTTTTCCCCTAGGCCGTTCTAGTCATTCGTTTCGAGCATCAGAACGGCGAAAATTTTGAGTTTCTCAAGCGTTTCTTGCCTCCAAACTGCCATACCTCGCGAACGGATTGACTAATCCGCAAAATTTCTGTTTCATCTGGAAGTGGAAACTCGCCCGATTACAACGGTATGCGTACTTTTCCCCTAGGCCGTTCTAGTTACTCGTTTCGAGCATCAGAACTGCGAAAATTTTGAGTTTCTCAAGCGTTTCTTATCTCCAAACTGCCATATCTCGCGAACGGATTGATCAATCCGCAAAATTTCTGTTGCATCTGAAAGTAGAAACTCGCCCGATTACAACGGTATGTGTAGTTTTCCCCTTGGCCGTTCCAGTTATTCGTTTCGAGCACCAGAACTGCGCAAATTTTGAGTTTCTCAAGCGTTTCTTACCTCCAAACTGCCATATCTCGCGAACGGATTGACCAATCTGCAAAATTTCTGTTGCTTCTGAAAGTAGAGACATGCCCGATTACAACGGTATGTGTAGTTTTCCCCTAGGCCGTTCCAGTTATTCGTTTCGAGCATCAAAACTGCGAAAATTTTGTGTTTCTCAAGCGTTTCTTACATCCAAACTGCCATATCTCGCGAACGGAATGACCGATCCGCAAAATTTCTGTTGCATCTGAAAGTAGAAACTCGCCCGGTTACAACGGTATGTGCAGTTTTCCCCTTGGCCGTTCCAGTTATTCGTTTCGAGCATCAGAGCTGCGCAAATTTTGAGTTTCTCAAGCGTTTCTTACCTCCAAACTGCCATATCTCGCGAACGGAATGACCAATCCGCAAAATTTCTGTTGCATCTGAAAGAAGAAACTCGCCGGATTACAACGGTATGCGTACTTTTCCCCTAGGCCGTTCTAGTTACTCGTTTCGAGCATCAGAACTGCGAAAATTTTGAGTTTCTCAAGCGTTTCTTATCTCCAAACTGCCATATCTCGCGAACGGATTGATCAATCCGCAAAATTTCTGTTGCATCTGAAAGTAGAAACTCGCCCGATTACAACGGTATGTGTAGTTTTCCCCTTGGCCGTTCCCGTTATTCGTTTCGAGCATCAGAACTGCGAAAATTTTGAGTTTCTCAAACGTTTCTTACATCCAAACTGCCATATCTCGCGAACGGAATGACCTATCCGCAAAATTTCTGTTGCATCTGAAAGTAGAAACTCGCCCGATTACAACGGTATGCGTACTTTTCCCCTAGGCCGTTCTAGTTATTCGTTTCGAGCATCAGAACTGCGAAAATTTTGAGTTTCTCAAGCGTTTCTTATCTCCAAACTGCCATATCTCGCGAACAGATTGATCAATCCGCAAAATTTCTGTTGCATCTGAAAGTAGAAACTCGCCCGATTACAACGGTATGTGTAGTTTTCCCCTTGGCCGTTCCAGTTATTCGTTTCGAGCATCAGAACTGCGCAAATTTTGAGTTTCTCAAGCGTTTCTTACCTCCAAACTGCCATATCTCGCGAACGGATTGACCAATCTGCAAAATTTCTGTTGCTTCTGAAAGTAGAGACATGCCCGATTACAACGGTATGTGTAGTTTCCCCCTAGGCCGTTCCAGTTATTCGTTTCGAGCATCAGAACTGCGAAAATTTTGAGTTTCTCAAGCGTTTCTTATCTCCAAACTGCCATATCTCGCGAACGGATTGATCAATCCGCAAAATTTCTGTTGCATCTGAAAGTAGAAACTCGCCCGATTACAACGGTATGTGTAGTTTTCCCCTTGGCCGTTCCAGTTATTCGTTTCGAGCATCAGAACTGCGCAAATTTTGAGTTTCTCAAGCGTTTCTTACCTCCAAACTGCCATATCTCGCGAAGGGATTGACCAATCCGCAAAATTTCTGTTGGATCTCAAAGTAGAAACTCGCCCGATTACAACGGTATGCGTACTTTTCCCCTAGGCCGTTCTAGTTATTCGTTTCGAGCATCAGAACGGCGAAAATTTTGAGTTTCTCAAGCGTTTCTTGCTTCAAAACTGCCATATCTCGCGAACGGAGTGACTAATCCGCAAAATTTCTGTTGCATCTGAAAGTAGAAACTCGCCCGATTACAACGGTATGCGTACTTTTCCCCTAGGCCGTTCTAGTTACTCGTTTCGAGCATCAGAACTGCGCAAATTTTGAGTTTCTCAAGCGTTTCTTACCTCCAAACTGCCATATCTCGCGAACGGATTGACCAATCCGCAAAATTTCTGTTGCATCTGAAAGTAGAAACTCGCCCGATTACAACGGTATGCGTACTTTTCCCCTAGGCCGTTCTAGTTATTCGTTTCGCGCATCAGAACGGCGAAAATTTTGAGTTTCTCAAGCGTTTCTTACCTCCAAACTGCCATATCTCGCGAAGGGATTGACCAATCCGCAAAATTTCTGTTGGATCTCAAAGTAGAAACTCGCCCGATTACAACGGTATGCGTACTTTTCCCCTAGGCCGTTCTAGTTATTCGTTTCGAGCATCAGAACGGCGAAAATTTTGAGTTTCTCAAGCGTTTCTTACCTCCAAACTGCCATATCTCGCGAACGGATTGACTAATCCGCAAAATTTCTGTTGCATCTGAAAGTAGAAACTCGCCCGATTACAACGGTAGGTGTAGTTTTCCCCTACGCCGTTCTAGTTATTCGTTTCGAGCATCAGAACTGCGAAAATTTTGAGTTTCTCAAGCGTTTCTTACTTCCAAACTGCCATATCTCGCGAACGGATTGACCAATCCGCAAAATTTCTGTTGCATCTGAAAGTAGAAACTCGCCCGATTACAACGGTATGTGTAGTTTTCCCCTAGGCCGTTCCAGTTATTCATTTCGAGCATCAGAACTGCGAAAATTTGGGTTTCTCAAGCGTTTCTTACCTCCAAACTGCCATATCTCGCGAACGGATTGACCAATCCGCAAAATTTCTGTTGCATCTGAAAGAAGAAACTCGCCGGATTACAACGGTATGCGTACTTTTCCCCTAGGCCGTTCCAGTTATTCATTTCGAGCATCAGAACTGCGAAAATTTGAGTTTCTCAAGCGTTTCTTACATCCAAACTGCCATATCTCGCGAACGGAATGACCGATCCGCAAAATTTCTGTTGCATCTGAAAGTAGAAACTCGCCCGATTACAACGGTATGTGTAGTTTTCCCCTTGGCCGTTCCAGTTATTCGTTTCGAGCATCAGAACTGCGCAAATTTTGAGTTTCTCAAGCGTTTCTTACTTCCAAACTGCCATATCTCGCGAACGGATTGACCAATCCGCAAAATTTCTGTTGCATCTGGAAGAAGAAACTCGCCCGATTACAACGGTATGGGCACTTTTCCCCTAGGCCGTTCTAGTTATTCGTTTCGTGCATTAGAGCTGCGAAAATTTTGAGTTTCTCAAGCGTTTCTTACCTCCAAACTGCCATATCTCGCGAACGGATTGACCAATCTGCAAAATTTCTGTTGCTTCTGAAAGTAGAGACATGCCCGATTACAACGGTATGTGTAGTTTTCCCCTAGGCCGTTCCAGTTATTCGTTTCGAGCATCAGAACTGCGAAAATTTTGAGTTTCTCAAGCGTTTCTTACATCCAAACTGCCATATCTCGCGAACGGATAGACCAATCCGCAAAATTTCTGTTGCATCTGAAAGTAGAAACTCGCCCGATTACAACGGTATGCGTACTTTTCCCCTAGGCCGTTCTAGTTATTCTTTTCGAGCATCAGAACGGCGAAAATTTTGAGTTTCTCAAGCGTTTCTTACTTCCAAACTGCCATATCTCGCGAACGGATTGACCAATCCGCAAAACTTCTGTTGCATCTGAAAGTAGAAACTCGCCCGATTACAACGGTATTCGCACTTTTCCCCTTGGCCGTTCCAGTTATTCGTTTCGAGCATCAGAACTGCGCAAATTTTGAGTTTCTCAAGCGTTTCTTACATCCAAACTGCCATATCTCGCGAACGGATTGACCAATCGGCAAAATTTCTGTTGCATCTGAAAGAAGAAACTCGCCGGATTACAACGGTATGCGTACTTTTCCCCTAGGCCGTTCTAGTTACTCGTTTCGAGCATCAGAACTGCGAAAATTTTGAGTTTCTCAAGCGTTTCTTATCTCCAAACTGCCATATCTCGCGAACGGTTTGATCAATCCGCAAAATTTCTGTTGCATCTGAAAGTAGAAACTCGCCCGATGACAACGGTATGGGCACTTTTCCCCTAGGCCGTTCTAGTTATTCGTTTCGAGCATCAAAACGGCGAAAATTTTGAGTTTCTCAAGCGTTTCTTACATCCAACCTGCCATATCTCGCGAAGGGATTGACCAATCCGCAAAATTTCTGTTGCATCTGAAAGTAGAAACTCGCCCGATTACAACGGTATGCGTACTTTTCCCCTAGGCCGTTCTAGTTATTCGTTTCGAGCATCAGACCGGCGAAAATTTTGAGTTTCTCATGCGTTTCATACCTCCAAACTGCCATATCTCGCGAACGGATTGACTAATCCGCAAAATTTCTGTTGCATCTGAAAGTAGAAACTCGCCCGATTACAATGGTAGGTGTAGTTTTCCCCTAGGCCGTTCTAGTTATTCGTTTCGTGCATCAGAGCTGCGAAAATTTTGAGTGTCTCAAGCGTTTCTTACATCCAAACTGCTACATCTCGCGAACGGATTGACCAATCTGCAAAATTTCTGTTGCTTCTGAAAGTAGAGACATGCCCGATTACAACGGTATGTGTAGTTTTCCCCTAGGCCGTTCCAGTTACTCGTTTCGAGCATCAGAACTGCGAAAATTTTGAGTTTCTCAAGCGTTTCTTACATCCAAACTGCCATATCTCGCGAACGGAATGACCGATCCGCAAAATTTCTGTTGCATCTGAAAGTAGAAACTCGCCCGATTACAACGGTATGCGTACTTTTCCCCTAGGCCGTTCTAGTTATTCGTTTCGAGCATCAGAACGGCGAAAATTTTGAGTTTCTCAAGCGTTTCTTACCCTCAAACTGCCATATCTCGCGAACGGCTTGACTAATCCGCAAAATTTCTGTTGCATCTGGAAGTAGAAACTCGCCCGAATACAACGGTATGCGTACTTTTCCCCTAGGCCGTTCTAGTTACTCGTTTCGAGCATCAGAACTGCGAAAATTTTGAGTTTCTCAAGCGTTTCTTATCTCCAAACTGCCATATCTCGCGAACGGATTGATCAATCCGCAAAATTTCTGTTGCATCTGAAAGTAGAAACTCGCCCGATTACAACAGTATGTGTAGTTTTCCCCTTGGCCGTTCCAGTTATTCGTTTCGAGCATCAGAACTGCGAAAATTTTGAGTTTCTCAAGCGTTTCTTATCTCCAAACTGCCATATCTCGCGAACGGATTGATCAATCCGCAAAATTTCTGTTGCATCTGAAAGTAGAAACTCGCCCGATTACAACGGTATGTGTAGTTTTCCCCTTGGCCGTTCCAGTTATTCGTTTCGAGCATCAGAACTGCGAAAATTTTGAGTTTCTCAAACGTTTCTTACATCCAAACTGCCATATCTCGCGAACGGAATGACCTATCCGCAAAATTTCTGTTGCATCTGAAAGTAGAAACTCGCCCGATTACAACGGTATGCGTACTTTTCCCCTAGGCCGTTCTAGTTATTCGTTTCGAGCATCAGAACGGCGAAAATTTTGAGTTCCTCAAGCGTTTCTTACCCTCAAACTGCCATATCTCGCGAACGGATTGACTAATCCGCAAAATTTGTGTTGCATCTGGAAGTAGAAACTCGCCCGATGACAACGGTATGCGTACTTTTCCCCTAGGCCGTTCTAGTTACTCGTTTCGAGCATCAGAACTGCGAAAATTTTGAGTTTCTCAAGCGTTTCTTATCTCCAAACTGCCATATCTCGCGAACGGATTGATCAATCCGCAAAATTTCTGTTGCATCTGAAAGTAGAAACTCGCCCGATTACAACGGTATGTGTAGTTTTCCCCTTGGCCGTTCCAGTTATTCGTTTCGAGCATCAGAACTGCGCAAATTTTGAGTTTCTCAAGCGTTTCTTACCTCCAAACTGCCATATCTCGCGAACGGATTGACCAATCTGCAAAATTTCTGTTGCTTCTGAAAGTAGAGACATGCCCGATTACAACGGTATGTGTAGTTTCCCCCTAGGCCGTTCCAGTTATTCGTTTCGAGCATCAGAACTGCGAAAATTTTGAGTTTCTCAAGCGTTTCTTACATCCAAACTGCCATATCTCGCGAACGGAATGACCGATCCGCAAAATTTCTGTTGCATCTGAAAGTAGAAACTCGCCCGATTACAACGGTATGCGTACTTTTCCCCTAGGCCGTTCTAGTCATTCGTTTCGAGCATCAGAACGGCGAAAATTTTGAGTTTCTCAAGCGTTTCTTGCCTCCAAACTGCCATACCTCGCGAACGGATTGACTAATCCGCAAAATTTCTGTTTCATCTGGAAGTGGAAACTCGCCCGATTACAACGGTATGCGTACTTTTCCCCTAGGCCGTTCTAGTTACTCGTTTCGAGCATCAGAACTGCGAAAATTTTGAGTTTCTCAAGCGTTTCTTATCTCCAAACTGCCATATCTCGCGAACGGATTGATCAATCCGCAAAATTTCTGTTGCATCTGAAAGTAGAAACTCGCCCGATTACAACGGTATGTGTAGTTTTCCCCTTGGCCGTTCCAGTTATTCGTTTCGAGCATCAGAACTGCGAAAATTTTGAGTTTCTCAAACGTTTCTTACATCCAAACTGCCATATCTCGCGAACGGAATGACCTATCCGCAAAATTTCTGTTGCATCTGAAAGTAGAAACTCGCCCGATTACAACGGTATGCGTACTTTTCCCCTAGGCCGTTCTAGTTATTCGTTTCGAGCATCAGAACGGCGAAAATTTTGAGTTCCTCAAGCGTTTCTTACCCTCAAACTGCCATATCTCGCGAACGGATTGACTAATCCGCAAAATTTGTGTTGCATCTGGAAGTAGAAACTCGCCCGATGACAACGGTATGCGTACTTTTCCCCTAGGCCGTTCTAGTTACTCGTTTCGAGCATCAGAACTGCGAAAATTTTGAGTTTCTCAAGCGTTTCTTATCTCCAAACTGCCATATCTCGCGAACGGATTGATCAATCCGCAAAATTTCTGTTGCATCTGAAAGTAGAAACTCGCCCGATTACAACGGTATGTGTAGTTTTCCCCTTGGCCGTTCCAGTTATTCGTTTCGAGCATCAGAACTGCGCAAATTTTGAGTTTCTCAAGCGTTTCTTACCTCCAAACTGCCATATCTCGCGAACGGATTGACCAATCTGCAAAATTTCTGTTGCTTCTGAAAGTAGAGACATGCCCGATTACAACGGTATGTGTAGTTTCCCCCTAGGCCGTTCCAGTTATTCGTTTCGAGCATCAGAACTGCGAAAATTTTGAGTTTCTCAAGCGTTTCTTACATCCAAACTGCCATATCTCGCGAACGGAATGACCGATCCGCAAAATTTCTGTTGCATCTGAAAGTAGAAACTCGCCCGATTACAACGGTATGCGTACTTTTCCCCTAGGCCGTTCTAGTCATTCGTTTCGAGCATCAGAACGGCGAAAATTTTGAGTTTCTCAAGCGTTTCTTGCCTCCAAACTGCCATACCTCGCGAACGGATTGACTAATCCGCAAAATTTCTGTTTCATCTGGAAGTGGAAACTCGCCCGATTACAACGGTATGCGTACTTTTCCCCTAGGCCGTTCTAGTTACTCGTTTCGAGCATCAGAACTGCGAAAATTTTGAGTTTCTCAAGCGTTTCTTATCTCCAAACTGCCATATCTCGCGAACGGATTGATCAATCCGCAAAATTTCTGTTGCATCTGAAAGTAGAAACTCGCCCGATTACAACGGTATGTGTAGTTTTCCCCTTGGCCGTTCCAGTTATTCGTTTCGAGCACCAGAACTGCGCAAATTTTGAGTTTCTCAAGCGTTTCTTACCTCCAAACTGCCATATCTCGCGAACGGATTGACCAATCTGCAAAATTTCTGTTGCTTCTGAAAGTAGAGACATGCCCGATTACAACGGTATGTGTAGTTTTCCCCTAGGCCGTTCCAGTTATTCGTTTCGAGCATCAAAACTGCGAAAATTTTGTGTTTCTCAAGCGTTTCTTACATCCAAACTGCCATATCTCGCGAACGGAATGACCGATCCGCAAAATTTCTGTTGCATCTGAAAGTAGAAACTCGCCCGGTTACAACGGTATGTGCAGTTTTCCCCTTGGCCGTTCCAGTTATTCGTTTCGAGCATCAGAGCTGCGCAAATTTTGAGTTTCTCAAGCGTTTCTTACCTCCAAACTGCCATATCTCGCGAACGGAATGACCAATCCGCAAAATTTCTGTTGCATCTGAAAGAAGAAACTCGCCGGATTACAACGGTATGCGTACTTTTCCCCTAGGCCGTTCTAGTTACTCGTTTCGAGCATCAGAACTGCGAAAATTTTGAGTTTCTCAAGCGTTTCTTATCTCCAAACTGCCATATCTCGCGAACGGATTGATCAATCCGCAAAATTTCTGTTGCATCTGAAAGTAGAAACTCGCCCGATTACAACGGTATGTGTAGTTTTCCCCTTGGCCGTTCCAGTTATTCGTTTCGAGCATCAGAACTGCGAAAATTTTGAGTTTCTCAAACGTTTCTTACATCCAAACTGCCATATCTCGCGAACGGAATGACCTATCCGCAAAATTTCTGTTGCATCTGAAAGTAGAAACTCGCCCGATTACAACGGTATGCGTACTTTTCCCCTAGGCCGTTCTAGTTATTCGTTTCGAGCATCAGAACTGCGAAAATTTTGAGTTTCTCAAGCGTTTCTTATCTCCAAACTGCCATATCTCGCGAACAGATTGATCAATCCGCAAAATTTCTGTTGCATCTGAAAGTAGAAACTCGCCCGATTACAACGGTATGTGTAGTTTTCCCCTTGGCCGTTCCAGTTATTCGTTTCGAGCATCAGAACTGCGCAAATTTTGAGTTTCTCAAGCGTTTCTTACCTCCAAACTGCCATATCTCGCGAACGGATTGACCAATCTGCAAAATTTCTGTTGCTTCTGAAAGTAGAGACATGCCCGATTACAACGGTATGTGTAGTTTCCCCCTAGGCCGTTCCAGTTATTCGTTTCGAGCATCAGAACTGCGAAAATTTTGAGTTTCTCAAGCGTTTCTTATCTCCAAACTGCCATATCTCGCGAACGGATTGATCAATCCGCAAAATTTCTGTTGCATCTGAAAGTAGAAACTCGCCCGATTACAACGGTATGTGTAGTTTTCCCCTTGGCCGTTCCAGTTATTCGTTTCGAGCATCAGAACTGCGCAAATTTTGAGTTTCTCAAGCGTTTCTTACCTCCAAACTGCCATATCTCGCGAACGGATTGACCAATCTGCAAAATTTCTGTTGCTTCTGAAAGTAGAGACATGCCCGATTACAACGGTATGTGTAGTTTTCCCCTAGGCCGTTCCAGTTATTCGTTTCGAGCATCAAAACTGCGAAAATTTTGTGTTTCTCAAGCGTTTCTTACATCCAAACTGCCATATCTCGCGAACGGAATGACCGATCCGCAAAATTTCTGTTGCATCTGAAAGTAGAAACTCGCCCGATTACAACGGTATGTGCAGTTTTCCCCTTGGCCGTTCCAGTTATTCGTTTCGAGCATCAGAGCTGCGCAAATTTTGAGTTTCTCAAGCGTTTCTTACCTCCAAACTGCCATATCTCGCGAACGGAATGACCAATCCGCAAAATTTCTGTTGCATCTGAAAGAAGAAACTCGCCGGATTACAACGGTATGCGTACTTTTCCCCTAGGCCGTTCTAGTTACTCGTTTCGAGCATCAGAACTGCGAAAATTTTGAGTTTCTCAAGCGTTTCTTATCTCCAAACTGCCATATCTCGCGAACGGATTGATCAATCCGCAAAATTTCTGTTGCATCTGAAAGTAGAAACTCGCCCGATTACAACGGTATGTGTAGTTTTCCCCTTGGCCGTTCCAGTTATTCGTTTCGAGCATCAGAACTGCGCAAATTTTGAGTTTCTCAAGCGTTTCTTACCTCCAAACTGCCATATCTCGCGAACGGATTGACCAATCTGCAAAATTTCTGTTGCTTCTGAAAGTAGAGACATGCCCGATTACAACGGTATGTGTAGTTTCCCCCTAGGCCGTTCCAGTTATTCGTTTCGAGCATCAGAACTGCGAAAATTTTGAGTTTCTCAAGCGTTTCTTACATCCAAACTGCCATATCTCGCGAACGGAATGACCGATCCGCAAAATTTCTGTTGCATCTGAAAGTAGAAACTCGCCCGATTACAACGGTATGCGTACTTTTCCCCTAGGCCGTTCTAGTCATTCGTTTCGAGCATCAGAACGGCGAAAATTTTGAGTTTCTCAAGCGTTTCTTGCCTCCAAACTGCCATACCTCGCGAACGGATTGACTAATCCGCAAAATTTCTGTTGCATCTGGAAGTAGAAACTCGCCCGATTACAACGGTATGCGTACTTTTCCCCTAGGCCGTTCTAGTTACTCGTTTCGAGCATCAGAACTGCGAAAATTTTGAGTTTCTCAAGCGTTTCTTATCTCCAAACTGCCATATCTCGCGAACGGATTGATCAATCCGCAAAATTTCTGTTGCATCTGAAAGTAGAAACTCGCCCGATTACAACGGTATGTGTAGTTTTCCCCTTGGCCGTTCCAGTTATTCGTTTCGAGCATCAGAACTGCGCAAATTTTGAGTTTCTCAAGCGTTTCTTACCTCCAAACTGCCATATCTCGCGAACGGATTGACCAATCTGCAAAATTTCTGTTGCTTCTGAAAGTAGAGACATGCCCGATTACAACGGTATGTGTAGTTTTCCCCTAGGCCGTTCCAGTTATTCGTTTCGAGCATCAAAACTGCGAAAATTTTGTGTTTCTCAAGCGTTTCTTACATCCAAACTGCCATATCTCGCGAACGGAATGACCGATCCGCAAAATTTCTGTTGCATCTGAAAGTAGAAACTCGCCCGATTACAACGGTATGTGTAGTTTTCCCCTAGGCCGTTCTAGTTATTCGTTTCGAGCATCAGAACTGCGAAAATTTTGAGTTTCTCAAGCGTTTCTTACCTCCAAACTGCCACATCTCGCAAACGGATTGACCAATCCGCAAAATTTATGTTGTATCTGAAAGTAGAAACTCGCCCGATTACAACGGTATGTGTAGTTTTCCCCTTGGCCGTTCCAGTTATTCGTTTCGAGCATCAGAACTGCGAAAATTTTGAGTTTCTCAAACGTTTCTTACATCCAAACTGCCATATCTCGCGAACGGAATGACCTATCCGCAAAATTTCTGTTGCATCTGAAAGTAGAAACTCGCCCGATTACAACGGTATGCGTACTTTTCCCCTAGGCCGTTCTAGTTATTCGTTTCGAGCATCAGAACGGCGAAAATTTTGAGTTCCTCAAGCGTTTCTTACCCTCAAACTGCCATATCTCGCGAACGGATTGACTAATCCGCAAAATTTCTGTTGCATCTGGAAGTAGAAACTCGCCCGATTACAACGGTATGCGTACTTTTCCCCTAGGCCGTTCTAGTTACTCGTTTCGAGCATCAGAACTGCGAAAATTTTGAGTTTCTCAAGCGTTTCTTATCTCCAAACTGCCATATCTCGCGAACGGATTGATCAATCCGCAAAATTTCTGTTGCATCTGAAAGTAGAAACTCGCCCGATTACAACGGTATGTGTAGTTTTCCCCTTGGCCGTTCCAGTTATTCGTTTCGAGCACCAGAACTGCGCAAATTTTGAGTTTCTCAAGCGTTTCTTACCTCCAAACTGCCATATCTCGCGAACGGATTGACCAATCTGCAAAATTTCTGTTGCTTCTGAAAGTAGAGACATGCCCGATTACAACGGTATGTGTAGTTTTCCCCTAGGCCGTTCCAGTTATTCGTTTCGAGCATCAAAACTGCGAAAATTTTGTGTTTCTCAAGCGTTTCTTACATCCAAACTGCCATATCTCGCGAACGGAATGACCGATCCGCAAAATTTCTGTTGCATCTGAAAGTAGAAACTCGCCCGATTACAACGGTATGTGTAGTTTTCCCCTAGGCCGTTCTAGTTATTCGTTTCGAGCATCAGAACTGCGAAAATTTTGAGTTTCTCAAGCGTTTCTTACCTCCAAACTGCCACATCTCGCAAACGGATTGACCAATCCGCAAAATTTATGTTGTATCTGAAAGTAGAAACTCGCCCGATTACAACGGTATGTGTAGTTTTCCCCTTGGCCGTTCCAGTTATTCGTTTCGAGCATCAGAACTGCGAAAATTTTGAGTTTCTCAAACGTTTCTTACATCCAAACTGCCATATCTCGCGAACGGAATGACCTATCCGCAAAATTTCTGTTGCATCTGAAAGTAGAAACTCGCCCGATTACAACGGTATGCGTACTTTTCCCCTAGGCCGTTCTAGTTATTCGTTTCGAGCATCAGAACGGCGAAAATTTTGAGTTCCTCAAGCATTTCTTACCCTCAAACTGCCATATCTCGCGAACGGATTGACTAATCCGCAAAATTTCTGTTGCATCTGGAAGTAGAAACTCGCCCGATTACAACGGTATGCGTACTTTTCCCCTAGGCCGTTCTAGTTACTCGTTTCGAGCATCAGAACTGCGAAAATTTTGAGTTTCTCAAGCGTTTCTTATCTC
This sequence comes from Ptiloglossa arizonensis, assembly GCF_051014685.1. NCBI lineage: Eukaryota > Metazoa > Arthropoda > Insecta > Hymenoptera > Colletidae > Ptiloglossa > Ptiloglossa arizonensis. Next base: position 22,745 of record NW_027479910.1, read on the forward strand.
CAAACTGCCATATCTCGCGAACGGATTGATCAATCCGCAAAATTTCTGTTGCATCTGAAAGTAGAAACTCGCCCGATTACAACGGTATGTGTAGTTTTCCCCTTGGCCGTTCCAGTTATTCGTTTCGAGCATCAGAACTGCGCAAATTTTGAGTTTCTCAAGCGTTTCTTACCTCCAAACTGCCATATCTCGCGAACGGATTGACCAATCTGCAAAATTTCTGTTGCTTCTGAAAGTAGAGACATGCCCGATTACAACGGTATGTGTAGTTTCCCCCTAGGCCGTTCCAGTTATTCGTTTCGAGCATCAGAACTGCGAAAATTTTGAGTTTCTCAAGCGTTTCTTACATCCAAACTGCCATATCTCGCGAACGGAATGACCGATCCGCAAAATTTCTGTTGCATCTGAAAGTAGAAACTCGCCCGATTACAACGGTATGCGTACTTTTCCCCTAGGCCGTTCTAGTCATTCGTTTCGAGCATCAGAACGGCGAAAATTTTGAGTTTCTCAAGCGTTTCTTGCCTCCAAACTGCCATACCTCGCGAACGGATTGACTAATCCGCAAAATTTCTGTTTCATCTGGAAGTAGAAACTCGCCCGATTACAACGGTATGCGTACTTTTCCCCTAGGCCGTTCTAGTTACTCGTTTCGAGCATCAGAACTGCGAAAATTTTGAGTTTCTCAAGCGTTTCTTATCTCCAAACTGCCATATCTCGCGAACGGATTGATCAATCCGCAAAATTTCTGTTGCATCTGAAAGTAGAAACTCGCCCGATTACAACGGTATGTGTAGTTTTCCCCTTGGCCGTTCCAGTTATTCGTTTCGAGCACCAGAACTGCGCAAATTTTGAGTTTCTCAAGCGTTTCTTACCTCCAAACTGCCATATCTCGCGAACGGATTGACCAATCTGCAAAATTTCTGTTGCTTCTGAAAGTAGAGACATGCCCGATTACAACGGTATGTGTAGTTTTCCCCTAGGCCGTTCCAGTTATTCGTTTCGAGCATCAAAACTGCGAAAATTTTGTGTTTCTCAAGCGTTTCTTACATCCAAACTGCCATATCTCGCGAACGGAATGACCGATCTGCAAAATTTCTGTTGCATCTGAAAGTAGAAACTCGCCCGGTTACAACGGTATGTGCAGTTTTCCCCTTGGCCGTTCCAGTTATTCGTTTCGAGCATCAGAGCTGCGCAAATTTTGAGTTTCTCAAGCGTTTCTTACCTCCAAACTGCCATATCTCGCGAACGGAATGACCAATCCGCAAAATTTCTGTTGCATCTGAAAGAAGAAACTCGCCGGATTACAACGGTATGCGTACTTTTCCCCTAGGCCGTTCTAGTTACTCGTTTCGAGCATCAGAACTGCGAAAATTTTGAGTTTCTCAAGCGTTTCTTATCTCCAAACTGCCATATCTCGCGAACGGATTGATCAATCCGCAAAATTTCTGTTGCATCTGAAAGTAGAAACTCGCCCGATTACAACGGTATGTGTAGTTTTCCCCTTGGCCGTTCCAGTTATTCGTTTCGAGCATCAGAACTGCGAAAATTTTGAGTTTCTCAAACGTTTCTTACATCCAAACTGCCATATCTCGCGAAAGGAATGACCTATCCGCAAAATTTCTGTTGCATCTGAAAGTAGAAACTCGCCCGATTACAACGGTATGCGTACTTTTCCCCTAGGCCGTTCTAGTTATTCGTTTCGAGCATCAGAACTGCGAAAATTTTGAGTTTCTCAAGCGTTTCTTATCTCCAAACTGCCATATCTCGCGAACAGATTGATCAATCCGCAAAATTTCTGTTGCATCTGAAAGTAGAAACTCGCCCGATTACAACGGTATGTGTAGTTTTCCCCTTGGCCGTTCCAGTTATTCGTTTCGAGCATCAGAACTGCGCAAATTTTGAGTTTCTCAAGCGTTTCTTACCTCCAAACTGCCATATCTCGCGAACGGATTGACCAATCTGCAAAATTTCTGTTGCTTCTGAAAGTAGAGACATGCCCGATTACAACGGTATGTGTAGTTTCCCCCTAGGCCGTTCCAGTTATTCGTTTCGAGCATCAGAACTGCGAAAATTTTGAGTTTCTCAAGCGTTTCTTATCTCCAAACTGCCATATCTCGCGAACGGATTGATCAATCCGCAAAATTTCTGTTGCATCTGAAAGTAGAAACTCGCCCGATTACAACGGTATGTGTAGTTTTCCCCTTGGCCGTTCCAGTTATTCGTTTCGAGCATCAGAACTGCGCAAATTTTGAGTTTCTCAAGCGTTTCTTACCTCCAAACTGCCATATCTCGCGAACGGATTGACCAATCTGCAAAATTTCTGTTGCTTCTGAAAGTAGAGACATGCCCGATTACAACGGTATGTGTAGTTTTCCCCTAGGCCGTTCCAGTTATTCGTTTCGAGCATCAAAACTGCGAAAATTTTGTGTTTCTCAAGCGTTTCTTACATCCAAACTGCCATATCTCGCGAACGGAATGACCGATCCGCAAAATTTCTGTTGCATCTGAAAGTAGAAACTCGCCCGGTTACAACGGTATGTGCAGTTTTCCCCTTGGCCGTTCCAGTTATTCGTTTCGAGCATCAGAGCTGCGCAAATTTTGAGTTTCTCAAGCGTTTCTTACCTCCAAACTGCCATATCTCGCGAACGGAATGACCAATCCGCAAAATTTCTGTTGCATCTGAAAGAAGAAACTCGCCGGATTACAACGGTATGCGTACTTTTCCCCTAGGCCGTTCTAGTTACTCGTTTCGAGCATCAGAACTGCGAAAATTTTGAGTTTCTCAAGCGTTTCTTATCTCCAAACTGCCATATCTCGCGAACGGATTGATCAATCCGCAAAATTTCTGTTGCATCTGAAAGTAGAAACTCGCCCGATTACAACGGTATGTGTAGTTTTCCCCTTGGCCGTTCCAGTTATTCGTTTCGAGCATCAGAACTGCGAAAATTTTGAGTTTCTCAAACGTTTCTTACATCCAAACTGCCATATCTCGCGAAAGGAATGACTTATCCGCAAAATTTCTGTTGCATCTGAAAGTAGAAACTCGCCCGATTACAACGGTATGCGTACTTTTCCCCTAGGCCGTTCTAGTTATTCGTTTCGAGCATCAGAACTGCGAAAATTTTGAGTTTCTCAAGCGTTTCTTATCTCCAAACTGCCATATCTCGCGAACAGATTGATCAATCCGCAAAATTTCTGTTGCATCTGAAAGTAGAAACTCGCCCGATTACAACGGTATGTGTAGTTTTCCCCTTGGCCGTTCCAGTTATTCGTTTCGAGCATCAGAACTGCGCAAATTTTGAGTTTCTCAAGCGTTTCTTACCTCCAAACTGCCATATCTCGCGAACGGATTGACCAATCTGCAAAATTTCTGTTGCTTCTGAAAGTAGAGACATGCCCGATTACAACGGTATGTGTAGTTTCCCCCTAGGCCGTTCCAGTTATTCGTTTCGAGCATCAGAACTGCGAAAATTTTGAGTTTCTCAAGCGTTTCTTATCTCCAAACTGCCATATCTCGCGAACGGATTGATCAATCCGCAAAATTTCTGTTGCATCTGAAAGTAGAAACTCGCCCGATTACAACTGTATGTGTAGTTTTCCCCTTGGCCGTTCCAGTTATTCGTTTCGAGCATCAGAACTGCGCAAATTTTGAGTTTCTCAAGCGTTTCTTACCTCCAAACTGCCATATCTCGCGAACGGATTGACCAATCTGCAAAATTTCTGTTGCTTCTGAAAGTAGAGACATGCCCGATTACAACGGTATGTGTAGTTTTCCCCTAGGCCGTTCCAGTTATTCGTTTCGAGCATCAAAACTGCGAAAATTTTGTGTTTCTCAAGCGTTTCTTACATCCAAACTGCCATATCTCGCGAACGGAATGACCGATCCGCAAAATTTCTGTTGCATCTGAAAGTAGAAACTCGCCCGATTACAACGGTATGTGCAGTTTTCCCCTTGGCCGTTCCAGTTATTCGTTTCGAGCATCAGAGCTGCGCAAATTTTGAGTTTCTCAAGCGTTTCTTACCTCCAAACTGCCATATCTCGCGAACGGAATGACCAATCCGCAAAATTTCTGTTGCATCTGAAAGAAGAAACTCGCCGGATTACAACGGTATGCGTACTTTTCCCCTAGGCCGTTCTAGTTACTCGTTTCGAGCATCAGAACTGCGAAAATTTTGAGTTTCTCAAGCGTTTCTTATCTCCAAACTGCCATATCTCGCGAACGGATTGATCAATCCGCAAAGTTTCTGTTGCATCTGAAAGTAGAAACTCGCCCGATTACAACGGTATTTGTAGTTTTCCCCTTGGCCGTTCCAGTTATTCGTTTCGAGCATCAGAACTGCGCAAATTTTGAGTTTCTCAAGCGTTTCTTACCTCCAAACTGCCATATCTCGCGAACGGATTGACCAATCTGCAAAATTTCTGTTGCTTCTGAAAGTAGAGACATGCCCGATTACAACGGTATGTGTAGTTTCCCCCTAGGCCGTTCCAGTTATTCGTTTCGAGCATCAGAACTGCGAAAATTTTGAGTTTCTCAAGCGTTTCTTACATCCAAACTGCCATATCTCGCGAACGGAATGACCGATCCGCAAAATTTCTGTTGCATCTGAAAGTAGAAACTCGGCCGATTACAACGGTATGCGTACTTTTCCCCTAGGCCGTTCTAGTCATTCGTTTCGAGCATCAGAACGGCGAAAATTTTGAGTTTCTCAAGCGTTTCTTGCCTCCAAACTGCCATACCTCGCGAACGGATTGACTAATCCGCAAAATTTCTGTTGCATCTGGAAGTAGAAACTCGCCCGATTACAACGGTATGCGTACTTTTCCCCTAGGCCGTTCTAGTTACTCGTTTCGAGCATCAGAACTGCGAAAATTTTGAGTTTCTCAAGCGTTTCTTATCTCCAAACTGCCATATCTCGCGAACGGATTGATCAATCCGCAAAATTTCTGTTGCATCTGAAAGTAGAAACTCGCCCGATTACAACGGTATGTGTAGTTTTCCCCTTGGCCGTTCCAGTTATTCGTTTCGAGCATCAGAACTGCGCAAATTTTGAGTTTCTCAAGCGTTTCTTACCTCCAAACTGCCATATCTCGCGAACGGATTGACCAATCTGCAAAATTTCTGTTGCTTCTGAAAGTAGAGACATGCCCGATTACAACGGTATGTGTAGTTTTCCCCTAGGCCGTTCCAGTTATTCGTTTCGAGCATCAAAACTGCGAAAATTTTGTGTTTCTCAAGCGTTTCTTACATCCAAACTGCCATATCTCGCGAACGGAATGACCGATCCGCAAAATTTCTGTTGCATCTGAAAGTAGAAACTCGCCCGATTACAACGGTATGTGTAGTTTTCCCCTAGGCCGTTCTAGTTATTCGTTTCGAGCATCAGAACTGCGAAAATTTTGAGTTTCTCAAGCGTTTCTTACCTCCAAACTGCCACATCTCGCAAACGGATTGACCAATCCAGAAAATTTATGTTGTATCTGAAAGTAGAAACTCGCCCGATTACAACGGTATGTGTAGTTTTCCCCTTGGCCGTTCCAGTTATTCGTTTCGAGCATCAGAACTGCGAAAATGTTGAGTTTCTCAAACGTTTCTTACATCCAAACTGCCATATCTCGCGAACGGAATGACCTATCCGCAAAATTTCTGTTGCATCTGAAAGTAGAAACTCGCCCGATTACAACGGTATGCGTACTTTTCCCCTAGGCCGTTCTAGTTATTCGTTTCGAGCATCAGAACGGCGAAAATTTTGAGTTTCTCAAGCGTTTCTTACCCTCAAACTGCCATATCTCGCGAACGGATTGACTAATCCGCAAAATTTCTGTTGCATCTAGAAGTAGAAACTCGCCCGATTACAACGGTATGCGTACTTTTCCCCTAGGCCGTTCTAGTTACTCGTTTCGAGCATCAGAACTGCGAAAATTTTGAGTTTCTCAAGCGTTTCTTATCTCCAAACTGCCATATCTCGCGAACGGATTGATCAATCCGCAAAATTTCTGTTGCATCTGAAAGTAGAAACTCGCCCGATTACAACGGTATGTGTAGTTTCCCCCTAGGCCGTTCCAGTTATTCGTTTCGAGCATCAGAACTGCGCAAATTTTGAGTTTCTCAAGCGTTTCTTCCATCCAAACTGCCATATCTCGCGAACGGAATGACCGATCCGCAAAATTTCTGTTGCATCTGAAAGTAGAAACTCGCCCGATTACAACGGTATGCGTACTTTTCCCCTAGGCCGTTCTAGTCATTCGTTTCGAGCATCAGAACGGCGAAAATTTTGAGTTTCTCAAGCGTTTCTTGCCTCCAAACTGCCATACCTCGCGAACGGATTGACTAATCCGCAAAATTTCTGTTGCATCTGGAAGTAGAAACTCGCCCGATTACAACGGTATGCGTACTTTTCCCCTAGGCCGTTCTAGTTACTCGTTTCGAGCATCAGAACTGCGAAAATTTTGAGTTTCTCAAGCGTTTCTTATCTCCAAACTGCCATATCTCGCGAACGGATTGATCAATCCGCAAAATTTCTGTTGCATCTGAAAGTAGAAACTCGCCCGATTACAACGGTATGTGTAGTTTTCCCCTTGGCCGTTCAGTTATTCGTTTCGAGCATCAGAACTGCGCAAATTTTGAGTTTCTCAAGCGTTTCTTATCTCCAAACTGCCATATCTCGCGAACGGATTGATCAATCCGCAAAATTTCTGTTGCATCTGAAAGTAGAAACTCGCCCGATTACAACGGTAGGTGTAGTTTTCCCCTAGGCCGCTCTAGTTATTCGTTTCGAGCATCAGAGCTGCGAAAATTTTGAGTTTCTCAAGCGTTTCTTACCTCCAAACTGCCATATCTCGCGAACGGATTGACCAATCCTCAAAATTTCTGTTGCTTCTGAAAGTAGAGACTCGCCCGATTACAACGGTATGTGTAGTTTTCCCCTAGGCCGTTCCAGTTATTCGTTTCGAGCATCAGAATTGCGAAAATTTTGAGTTTCTCAAGCGTTTCTTACATCCAAACTGCCATATCTCGCGAACGGATTGACCGATCCGCAAAATTTCTGTTGCATCTGAAAGTAGAAGCTCGCCCGATTACAACGGTATGTGTAGTTTTCCCCTAGGCCGTTCCAGTTATTCGTTTCGAGCATCAGAACTGCGAAAATTTTGAGTTTCTCAAGCGTTTCTTACTTCCAAACTGCCATATCTCGCGAACGGATTGACCAATCCGCAAAATTTCTGTTGCATCTGAAAGTAGAAACTCGCCCGATTACAACGGTAGGCGATCTTCTCCCCTAGGCCGTTCTAGTCATTCGTTTCGAGCATCAGAACTGCGAAAATTTTGAGTTTCTCAAGCGTTTCTTACCTCCAAACTGCCACATCTCGCAAACGGATTGACCAATCCGCAAAATTTATGTTGTATCTGAAAGTAGAAACTCGCCCGATTACAACGGTATGTGTAGTTTTCCCCTAGGCCGTTCCAGTTATTCGTTTCGAGCATCAGAACTGCGAAAATTTTGAGTTTCTCAAGCATTTCTTACTTCCAAACTGCCATATCTCGCGAAAGGATTGACCAATCCGCAAAATTTCTGTTGCATCTGAAAGTAGAAACTCGCCCGATTACAACGGTATGTCTAGTTTTCCCCTAGGCCGTTCCAGTTATTCATTTCGAGCATCAGAACTGCGAAAATTTTGAGTTTCTCATGCGTTTCTTACGTCCAAACTGCCATACCTCGCGAACGGATTGACCGATCCGCAAAATTTCTGTTGCATCTGAAAGTAGAAACTCGCCCGATTACAACGGTATGCGTACTTTTCCCCTAGGCCGCTCCAGTTACTCGTTTCGAGCATCAGAACTGCGAAAATTTTGAGTTTCTCAAGCGTTTCTTACCTCCAAACAGCCATATCTCGCGAACGGATTGACCAATCCGCAAAATTTCTGTTGCATCTGAAAGTAGAAACTCGCCCGATTACAACGGTATGCGTACTTTTCCCCTAGGCCGTTCCAGTTATTCGTTTCGAGCATCAGAACTGCGAAAATTTTGAGTTTCTCAATCGTTTCTTACTTCCAAACTGCCATATCTCGCGAACGGATTGACCAATCCGCAAAATTTCTGTTGCATCTGAAAGTAGAAACTCGCCCGATTACAACGGTAGGCGATCTTCTCCCCTAGGCCGTTCTAGTCATTCGTTTCGAGCATCAGAACTGCGAAAGTTTTGAGTTTCTCAAACGTTTCTTATCTCCAAACTGCCATATCTCGCGAACGGATTGATCAATCCGCAAAATTTCTGTTGCATCTGAAAGTAGAAACTCGCCCGATTACAACGGTAGGTGTAGTTTTCCCCTTGGTCGTTCTAGTTATTCGTTTCGAGCATCAGAACTGCGAAAATTTTGAGTTTCTCAAGCGTTTCTTACCTCCAAACTGCCACATCTCGCAAACGGATTGACCAATCCGCAAAATTTATGTTGTATCTGAAAGTAGAAACTCGCCCGATTACAACGGTATGTGTAGTTTTCCCCTAGGCCGTTCCAGTTATTCGTTTCGAGCATCAGAACTGCGAAAATTTTGAGTTTCTCAAGCGTTTCTTACCTCCAAACTGCCACATCTCGCAAACGGATTGATCAATCCGCAAAATTTCTGTTGCATCTGAAAGTAGAAACTCGCCCGATTACAACGGTATGTGTAGTTTTCCCCTTGGCCGTTCCAGTTATTCGTTTCGAGCATCAGAACTGCGAAAATTTTGAGTTTCTCAAACGTTTCTTACATCCAAACTGCCATATCTCGCGAACGGAATGACCTATCCGCAAAATTTCTGTTGCATCTGAAAGTAGAAACTCGCCCGATTACAACGGTATGCGTACTTTTCCCCTAGGCCGTTCTAGTTATTCGTTTCGAGCATCAGAACGGCGAAAATTTTGAGTTTCTCAAGCGTTTCTTACCCTCAAACTGCCATATCTCGCGAACGGATTGACTAATCCGCAAAATTTCTGTTGCATCTAGAAGTAGAAACTCGCCCGATTACAACGGTATGCGTACTTTTCCCCTAGGCCGTTCTAGTTACTCGTTTCGAGCATCAGAACTGCGAAAATTTTGAGTTTCTCAAGCGTTTCTTATCTCCAAACTGCCATATCTCGCGAACGGATTGATCAATCCGCAAAATTTCTGTTGCATCTGAAAGTAGAAACTCGCCCGATTACAACGGTATGTGTAGTTTCCCCCTAGGCCGTTCCAGTTATTCGTTTCGAGCATCAGAACTGCGCAAATTTTGAGTATCTCAAGCGTTTCTTGCATCCAAACTGCCATATCTCGCGAACGGAATGACCGATCCGCAAAATTTCTGTTGCATCTGAAAGTAGAAACTCGCCCGATTACAACGGTATGCGTACTTTTCCCCTAGGCCGCTCCAGTTACTCGTTTCGAGCATCAGAACTGCGAAAATTTTGAGTTTCTCAAGCGTTTCTTACCTCCAAACAGCCATATCTCGCGAACGGATTGACCAATCCGCAAAATTTCTGTTGCATCTGAAAGTAGAAACTCGCCCGATTACAACGGTATGCGTACTTTTCCCCTAGGCCGTTCCAGTTATTCGTTTCGAGCATCAGAACTGCGAAAATTTTGAGTTTCTCAATCGTTTCTTACTTCCAAACTGCCATATCTCGCGAACGGATTGACCAATCCGCAAAATTTCTGTTGCATCTGAAAGTAGAAACTCGCCCGATTACAACGGTAGGCGATCTTCTCCCCTAGGCCGTTCTAGTCATTCGTTTCGAGCATCAGAACTGCGAAAGTTTTGAGTTTCTCAAACGTTTCTTATCTCCAAACTGCCATATCTCGCGAACGGATTGATCAATCCGCAAAATTTCTGTTGCATCTGAAAGTAGAAACTCGCCCGATTACAACGGTAGGTGTAGTTTTCCCCTTGGTCGTTCTAGTTATTCGTTTCGAGCATCAGAACTGCGAAAATTTTGAGTTTCTCAAGCGTTTCTTACCTCCAAACTGCCACATCTCGCAAACGGATTGACCAATCCGCAAAATTTATGTTGTATCTGAAAGTAGAAACTCGCCCGATTACAACGGTATGTGTAGTTTTCCCCTAGGCCGTTCCAGTTATTCGTTTCGAGCATCAGAACTGCGAAAATTTTGAGTTTCTCAAGCGTTTCTTACCTCCAAACTGCCACATCTCGCAAACGGATTGACCAATCCGCAAAATTTATGTTGTATCTGAAAGTAGAAACTCGCCCGATTACAACGGTATGTGTAGTTTTCCCCTAGGCCGTTCCAGTTATTCGTTTCGAGCATCAGAACTGCGAAAATTTTGAGTTTCTCAAGCGTTTCTTATCTCCAAACTGCCATATCTCGCGAACGGATTGATCAATCCGCAAAATTTCTGTTGCATCTGAAAGTAGAAACTCGCCCGATTACAACGGTATGTGTAGTTTTCCCCTTGGCCGTTCCAGTTATTCGTTTCGAGCATCAGAACTGCGAAAATTTTGAGTTTCTCAAACGTTTCTTACATCCAAACTGCCATATCTCGCGAACGGAATGACCTATCCGCAAAATTTCTGTTGCATCTGAAAGTAGAAACTCGCCCGATTACAACGGTATGCGTACTTTTCCCCTAGGCCGTTCTAGTTATTCGTTTCGAGCATCAGAACGGCGAAAATTTTGAGTTTCTCAAGCGTTTCTTACCCTCAAACTGCCATATCTCGCGAACGGATTGACTAATCCGCAAAATTTCTGTTGCATCTAGAAGTAGAAACTCGCCCGATTACAACGGTATGCGTACTTTTCCCCTAGGCCGTTCTAGTTACTCGTTTCGAGCATCAGAACTGCGAAAATTTTGAGTTTCTCAAGCGTTTCTTATCTCCAAACTGCCATATCTCGCGAACGGATTGATCAATCCGCAAAATTTCTGTTGCATCTGAAAGTAGAAACTCGCCCGATTACAACGGTATGTGTAGTTTCCCCCTAGGCCGTTCCAGTTATTCGTTTCGAGCATCAGAACTGCGCAAATTTTGAGTATCTCAAGCGTTTCTTGCATCCAAACTGCCATATCTCGCGAACGGAATGACCGATCCGCAAAATTTCTGTTGCATCTGAAAGTAGAAACTCGCCCGATTACAACGGTATGCGTACTTTTCCCCTAGGCCGTTCTAGTCATTCGTTTCGAGCATCAGAACGGCGAAAATTTTGAGTTTCTCAAGCGTTTCTTGCCTCCAAACTGCCATACCTCGCGAACGGATTGACTAATCCGCAAAATTTCTGTTGCATCTGGAAGTAGAAACTCGCCCGATTACAACGGTATGCGTACTTTTCCCCTAGGCCGTTCTAGTTACTCGTTTCGAGCATCAGAACTGCGAAAATTTTGAGTTTCTCAAGCGTTTCTTATCTCCAAACTGCCATATCTCGCGAACGGATTGATCAATCCGCAAAATTTCTGTTGCATCTGAAAGTAGAAACTCGCCCGATTACAACGGTATGTGTAGTTTTCCCCTTGGCCGTTCCAGTTATTCGTTTCGAGCATCAGAACTGCGCAAATTTTGAGTTTCTCAAGCGTTTCTTATCTCCAAACTGCCATATCTCGCGAACGGATTGATCAATCCGCAAAATTTCTGTTGCATCTGAAAGTAGAAACTCGCCCGATTACAACGGTAGGTGTAGTTTTCCCCTAGGCCGTTCTAGTTATTCGTTTCGAGCATCAGAGCTGCGAAAATTTTGAGTTTCTCAAGCGTTTCTTACCTCCAAACTGCCACATCTCGCAAACGGATTGACCAATCCGCAAAATTTATGTTGTATCTGAAAGTAGAAACTCGCCCGATTACAACGGTATGTGTAGTTTTCCCCTAGGCCGTTCCAGTTATTCGTTTCGAGCATCAGAACTGCGAAAATTTTGAGTTTCTCAAGCATTTCTTACTTCCAAACTGCCATATCTCGCGAAAGGATTGACCAATCCGCAAAATTTCTGTTGCATCTGAAAGTAGAAACTCGCCCGATTACAACGGTATGTGTAGTTTTCCCCTAGGCCGTTCCAGTTATTCATTTCGAGCATCAGAACTGCGAAAATTTTGAGTTTCTCAAGCGTTTCTTACGTCCAAACTGCCATACCTCGCGAACGGATTGACCGATCCGCAAAATTTCTGTTGCATCTGAAAGTAGAAACTCGCCCGATTACAACGGTATGCGTACTTTTCCCCTAGGCCGCTCCAGTTACTCGTTTCGAGCATCAGAACTGCGAAAATTTTGAGTTTCTCAAGCGTTTCTTACCTCCAAACAGCCATATCTCGCGAACGGATTGACCAATCCGAAAATTTCTGTTGCATCTGAAAGTAGAAACTCGCCCGATTACAACGGTATGCGTACTTTTCCCCTAGGCCGTTCCAGTTATTCGTTTCGAGCATCAGAACTGCGAAAATTTTGAGTTTCTCAAGCGTTTCTTACTTCCAAACTGCCATATCTCGCGAACGGATTGACCAATCCGCAAAATTTCTGTTGCATCTGAAAGTAGAAACTCGCCCGATTACAACGGTAGGCGATCTTCTCCCCTAGGCCGTTCTAGTCATTCGTTTCGAGCATCAGAACTGCGAAAGTTTTGAGTTTCTCAAGCGTTTCTTATCTCCAAACTGCCATATCTCGCGAACGGATTGATCAATCCGCAAAATTTCTGTTGCATCTGAAAGTAGAAACTCGCCCGATTACAACAGTATGTGTAGTTTTCCCCTTGGCCGTTCCAGTTATTCGTTTCGAGCATCAGAACTGCGAAAATTTTGAGTTTCTCAAGCGTTTCTTATCTCCAAACTGCCATATCTCGCGAACGGATTGATCAATCCGCAAAATTTCTGTTGCATCTGAAAGTAGAAACTCGCCCGATTACAACGGTATGTGTAGTTTTCCCCTTGGCCGTTCCAGTTATTCGTTTCGAGCATCAGAACTGCGAAAATTTTGAGTTTCTCAAACGTTTCTTACATCCAAACTGCCATATCTCGCGAACGGAATGACCGATCCGCAAAATTTCTGTTGCATCTGAAAGTAGAAACTCGCCCGATTACAACGGTATGCGTACTTTTCCCCTAGGCCGTTCTAGTTATTCGTTTCGAGCATCAGAACGGCGAAAATTTTGAGTTCCTCAAGCGTTTCTTATCTCCAAACTGCCATATCTCGCGAACGGATTGATCAATCCGCAAAATTTCTGTTGCATCTGAAAGTAGAAACTCGCCCGATTACAACGGTATGTGTAGTTTTCCCCTAGGCCGTTCCAGTTACTCGTTTCGAGCATCAGAACTGCGAAAATTTTGAGTTTCTCAAGCGTTTCTTACATCCAAACTGCCATATCTCGCGAACGGAATGACCGATCCGCAAAATTTCTGTTGCATCTGAAAGTAGAAACTCGCCCGATTACAACGGTATGCGTACTTTTCCCCTAGGCCGTTCTAGTTATTCGTTTCGAGCATCAGAACGGCGAAAATTTTGAGTTTCTCAAGCGTTTCTTACCCTCAAACTGCCATATCTCGCGAACGGCTTGACTAATCCGCAAAATTTCTGTTGCATCTGGAAGTAGAAACTCGCCCGAATACAACGGTATGCGTACTTTTCCCCTAGGCCGTTCTAGTTACTCGTTTCGAGCATCAGAACTGCGAAAATTTTGAGTTTCTCAAGCGTTTCTTATCTCCAAACTGCCATATCTCGCGAACGGATTGATCAATCCGCAAAATTTCTGTTGCATCTGAAAGTAGAAACTCGCCCGATTACAACAGTATGTGTAGATTTCCCCTTGGCCGTTCCAGTTATTCGTTTCGAGCATCAGAACTGCGAAAATTTTGAGTTTCTCAAGCGTTTCTTATCTCCAAACTGCCATATCTCGCGAACGGATTGATCAATCCGCAAAATTTCTGTTGCATCTGAAAGTAGAAACTCGCCCGATTACAACGGTATGTGTAGTTTTCCCCTTGGCCGTTCCAGTTATTCGTTTCGAGCATCAGAACTGCGAAAATTTTGAGTTTCTCAAACGTTTCTTACATCCAAACTGCCATATCTCGCGAACGGAATGACCTATCCGCAAAATTTCTGTTGCATCTGAAAGTAGAAACTCGCCCGATTACAACGGTATGCGTACTTTTCCCCTAGGCCGTTCTAGTTATTCGTTTCGAGCATCAGAACGGCGAAAATTTTGAGTTCCTCAAGCGTTTCTTACCCTCAAACTGCCATATCTCGCGAACGGATTGACTAATCCGCAAAATTTGTGTTGCATCTGGAAGTAGAAACTCGCCCGATTACAACGGTATGCGTACTTTTCCCCTAGGCCGTTCTAGTTACTCGTTTCGAGCATCAGAACTGCGAAAATTTTGAGTTTCTCAAGCGTTTCTTATCTCCAAACTGCCATATCTCGCGAACGGATTGATCAATCCGCAAAATTTCTGTTGCATCTGAAAGTAGAAACTCGCCCGATTACAACGGTATGTGTAGTTTTCCCCTTGGCCGTTCCAGTTATTCGTTTCGAGCATCAGAACTGCGCAAATTTTGAGTTTCTCAAGCGTTTCTTACCTCCAAACTGCCATATCTCGCGAACGGATTGACCAATCTGCAAAATTTCTGTTGCTTCTGAAAGTAGAGACATGCCCGATTACAACGGTATGTGTAGTTTCCCCCTAGGCCGTTCCAGTTATTCGTTTCGAGCATCAGAACTGCGAAAATTTTGAGTTTCTCAAGCGTTTCTTACATCCAAACTGCCATATCTCGCGAACGGAATGACCGATCCGCAAAATTTCTGTTGCATCTGAAAGTAGAAACTCGCCCGATTACAACGGTATGCGTACTTTTCCCCTAGGCCGTTCTAGTCATTCGTTTCGAGCATCAGAACGGCGAAAATTTTGAGTTTCTCAAGCGTTTCTTGCCTCCAAACTGCCATACCTCGCGAACGGATTGACTAATCCGCAAAATTTCTGTTGCTTCTGAAAGTAGAGACATGCCCGATTACAACGGTATGTGTAGTTTTCCCCTAGGCCGTTCCAGTTATTCGTTTCGAGCATCAAAACTGCGAAAATTTTGTGTTTCTCAAGCGTTTCTTACATCCAAACTGCCATATCTCGCGAACGGAATGGCCGATCCGCAAAATTTCTGTTGCATCTGAAAGTAGAAACTCGCCCGGTTACAACGGTATGTGCAGTTTTCCCCTTGGCCGTTCCAGTTATTCGTTTCGAGCATCAGAGCTGCGCAAATTTTGAGTTTCTCAAGCGTTTCTTACCTCCAAACTGCCATATCTCGCGAACGGAATGACCAATCCGCAAAATTTCTGTTGCATCTGAAAGAAGAAACTCGCCGGATTACAACGGTATGCGTACTTTTCCCCTAGGCCGTTCTAGTTACTCGTTTCGAGCATCAGAACTGCGAAAATTTTGAGTTTCTCAAGCGTTTCTTATCTCCAAACTGCCATATCTCGCGAACGGATTGATCAATCCGCAAAATTTCTGTTGCATCTGAAAGTAGAAACTCGCCCGATTACAACGGTATGTGTAGTTTTCCCCTTGGCCGTTCCAGTTATTCGTTTCGAGCATCAGAACTGCGAAAATTTTGAGTTTCTCAAACGTTTCTTACATCCAAACTGCCATATCTCGCGAACGGAATGACCTATCCGCAAAATTTCTGTTGCATCTGAAAGTAGAAACTCGCCCGATTACAACGGTATGCGTACTTTTCCCCTAGGCCGTTCTAGTTATTCGTTTCGAGCATCAGAACTGCGAAAATTTTGAGTTTCTCAAGCGTTTCTTACATCCAAACTGCCATATCTCGCGAACGGAATGACCGATCCGCAAAATTTCTGTTGCATCTGAAAGTAGAAACTCGCCCGATTACAACGGTATGCGTACTTTTCCCCTAGGCCGTTCTAGTCATTCGTTTCGAGCATCAGAACGGCGAAAATTTTGAGTTTCTCAAGCGTTTCTTGCCTCCAAACTGCCATACCTCGCGAACGGATTGACTAATCCGCAAAATTTCTGTTGCTTCTGAAAGTAGAGACATGCCCGATTACAACGGTATGTGTAGTTTTCCCCTAGGCCGTTCCAGTTATTCGTTTCGAGCATCAAAACTGCGAAAATTTTGTGTTTCTCAAGCGTTTCTTACATCCAAACTGCCATATCTCGCGAACGGAATGGCCGATCCGCAAAATTTCTGTTGCATCTGAAAGTAGAAACTCGCCCGGTTACAACGGTATGTGCAGTTTTCCCCTTGGCCGTTCCAGTTATTCGTTTCGAGCATCAGAGCTGCGCAAATTTTGAGTTTCTCAAGCGTTTCTTACCTCCAAACTGCCATATCTCGCGAACGGAATGACCAATCCGCAAAATTTCTGTTGCATCTGAAAGAAGAAACTCGCCGGATTACAACGGTATGCGTACTTTTCCCCTAGGCCGTTCTAGTTACTCGTTTCGAGCATCAGAACTGCGAAAATTTTGAGTTTCTCAAGCGTTTCTTATCTCCAAACTGCCATATCTCGCGAACGGATTGATCAATCCGCAAAATTTCTGTTGCATCTGAAAGTAGAAACTCGCCCGATTACAACGGTATGTGTAGTTTTCCCCTTGGCCGTTCCAGTTATTCGTTTCGAGCATCAGAACTGCGAAAATTTTGAGTTTCTCAAACGTTTCTTACATCCAAACTGCCATATCTCGCGAACGGAATGACCTATCCGCAAAATTTCTGTTGCATCTGAAAGTAGAAACTCGCCCGATTACAACGGTATGCGTACTTTTCCCCTAGGCCGTTCTAGTTATTCGTTTCGAGCATCAGAACTGCGAAAATTTTGAGTTTCTCAAGCGTTTCTTATCTCCAAACTGCCATATCTCGCGAACAGATTGATCAATCCGCAAAATTTCTGTTGCATCTGAAAGTAGAAACTCGCCCGATTACAACGGTATGTGTAGTTTTCCCCTTGGCCGTTCCAGTTATTCGTTTCGAGCATCAGAACTGCGCAAATTTTGAGTTTCTCAAGCGTTTCTTACCTCCAAACTGCCATATCTCGCGAACGGATTGACCAATCTGCAAAATTTCTGTTGCTTCTGAAAGTAGAGACATGCCCGATTACAACGGTATGTGTAGTTTCCCCCTAGGCCGTTCCAGTTATTCGTTTCGAGCATCAGAACTGCGAAAATTTTGAGTTTCTCAAGCGTTTCTTATCTCCAAACTGCCATATCTCGCGAACGGATTGATCAATCCGCAAAATTTCTGTTGCATCTGAAAGTAGAAACTCGCCCGATTACAACGGTATGTGTAGTTTTCCCCTTGGCCGTTCCAGTTATTCGTTTCGAGCATCAGAACTGCGCAAATTTTGAGTTTCTCAAGCGTTTCTTACCTCCAAACTGCCATATCTCGCGAACGGATTGACCAATCTGCAAAATTTCTGTTGCTTCTGAAAGTAGAGACATGCCCGATTACAACGGTATGTGTAGTTTTCCCCTAGGCCGTTCCAGTTATTCGTTTCGAGCATCAAAACTGCGAAAATTTTGTGTTTCTCAAGCGTTTCTTACATCCAAACTGCCATATCTCGCGAACGGAATGACCGATCCGCAAAATTTCTGTTGCATCTGAAAGTAGAAACTCGCCCGATTACAACGGTATGTGCAGTTTTCCCCTTGGCCGTTCCAGTTATTCGTTTCGAGCATCAGAGCTGCGCAAATTTTGAGTTTCTCAAGCGTTTCTTACCTCCAAACTGCCATATCTCGCGAACGGAATGACCAATCCGCAAAATTTCTGTTGCATCTGAAAGAAGAAACTCGCCGGATTACAACGGTATGCGTACTTTTCCCCTAGGCCGTTCTAGTTACTCGTTTCGAGCATCAGAACTGCGAAAATTTTGAGTTTCTCAAGCGTTTCTTATCTCCAAACTGCCATATCTCGCGAACGGATTGATCAATCCGCAAAATTTCTGTTGCATCTGAAAGTAGAAACTCGCCCGATTACAACGGTATGTGTAGTTTTCCCCTTGGCCGTTCCAGTTATTCGTTTCGAGCATCAGAACTGCGCAAATTTTGAGTTTCTCAAGCGTTTCTTACCTCCAAACTGCCATATCTCGCGAACGGATTGACCAATCTGCAAAATTTCTGTTGCTTCTGAAAGTAGAGACATGCCCGATTACAACGGTATGTGTAGTTTCCCCCTAGGCCGTTCCAGTTATTCGTTTCGAGCATCAGAACTGCGAAAATTTTGAGTTTCTCAAGCGTTTCTTACATCCAAACTGCCATATCTCGCGAACGGAATGACCGATCCGCAAAATTTCTGTTGCATCTGAAAGTAGAAACTCGCCCGATTACAACGGTATGCGTACTTTTCCCCTAGGCCGTTCTAGTCATTCGTTTCGAGCATCAGAACGGCGAAAATTTTGAGTTTCTCAAGCGTTTCTTGCCTCCAAACTGCCATACCTCGCGAACGGATTGACTAATCCGCAAAATTTCTGTTGCATCTGGAAGTAGAAACTCGCCCGATTACAACGGTATGCGTACTTTTCCCCTAGGCCGTTCTAGTTACTCGTTTCGAGCATCAGAACTGCGAAAATTTTGAGTTTCTCAAGCGTTTCTTATCTCCAAACTGCCATATCTCGCGAACGGATTGATCAATCCGCAAAATTTCTGTTGCATCTGAAAGTAGAAACTCGCCCGATTACAACGGTATGTGTAGTTTTCCCCTTGGCCGTTCCAGTTATTCGTTTCGAGCATCAGAACTGCGCAAATTTTGAGTTTCTCAAGCGTTTCTTACCTCCAAACTGCCATATCTCGCGAACGGATTGACCAATCTGCAAAATTTCTGTTGCTTCTGAAAGTAGAGACATGCCCGATTACAACGGTATGTGTAGTTTTCCCCTAGGCCGTTCCAGTTATTCGTTTCGAGCATCAAAACTGCGAAAATTTTGTGTTTCTCAAGCGTTTCTTACATCCAAACTGCCATATCTCGCGAACGGAATGACCGATCCGCAAAATTTCTGTTGCATCTGAAAGTAGAAACTCGCCCGATTACAACGGTATGCGTACTTTTCCCCTAGGCCGTTCTAGTTATTCGTTTCGAGCATCAGAACGGCGAAAATTTTGAGTTCCTCAAGCGTTTCTTACCCTCAAACTGCCATATCTCGCGAACGGATTGACTAATCCGCAAAATTTCTGTTGCATCTGGAAGTAGAAACTCGCCCGATTACAACGGTATGCGTACTTTTCCCCTAGGCCGTTCTAGTTACTCGTTTCGAGCATCAGAACTGCGAAAATTTTGAGTTTCTCAAGCGTTTCTTATCTCCAAACTGCCATATCTCGCGAACGGATTGATCAATCCGCAAAATTTCTGTTGCATCTGAAAGTAGAAACTCGCCCGATTACAACGGTATGTGTAGTTTTCCCCTTGGCCGTTCCAGTTATTCGTTTCGAGCATCAGAACTGCGCAAATTTTGAGTTTCTCAAGCGTTTCTTACCTCCAAACTGCCATATCTCGCGAACGGATTGACCAATCTGCAAAATTTCTGTTGCTTCTGAAAGTAGAGACATGCCCGATTACAACGGTATGTGTAGTTTCCCCCTAGGCCGTTCCAGTTATTCGTTTCGAGCATCAGAACTGCGAAAATTTTGAGTTTCTCAAGCGTTTCTTACATCCAAACTGCCATATCTCGCGAACGGAATGACCGATCCGCAAAATTTCTGTTGCATCTGAAAGTAGAAACTCGCCCGATTACAACGGTATGCGTACTTTTCCCCTAGGCCGTTCTAGTCATTCGTTTCGAGCATCAGAACGGCGAAAATTTTGAGTTTCTCAAGCGTTTCTTGCCTCCAAACTGCCATACCTCGCGAACGGATTGACTAATCCGCAAAATTTCTGTTTCATCTGGAAGTAGAAACTCGCCCGATTACAACGGTATGCGTACTTTTCCCCTAGGCCGTTCTAGTTACTCGTTTCGAGCATCAGAACTGCGAAAATTTTGAGTTTCTCAAGCGTTTCTTATCTCCAAACTGCCATATCTCGCGAACGGATTGATCAATCCGCAAAATTTCTGTTGCATCTGAAAGTAGAAACTCGCCCGATTACAACGGTATGTGTAGTTTTCCCCTTGGCCGTTCCAGTTATTCGTTTCGAGCACCAGAACTGCGCAAATTTTGAGTTTCTCAAGCGTTTCTTACCTCCAAACTGCCATATCTCGCGAACGGATTGACCAATCTGCAAAATTTCTGTTGCTTCTGAAAGTAGAGACATGCCCGATTACAACGGTATGTGTAGTTTTCCCCTAGGCCGTTCCAGTTATTCGTTTCGAGCATCAAAACTGCGAAAATTTTGTGTTTCTCAAGCGTTTCTTACATCCAAACTGCCATATCTCGCGAACGGAATGACCGATCCGCAAAATTTCTGTTGCATCTGAAAGTAGAAACTCGCCCGGTTACAACGGTATGTGCAGTTTTCCCCTTGGCCGTTCCAGTTATTCGTTTCGAGCATCAGAGCTGCGCAAATTTTGAGTTTCTCAAGCGTTTCTTACCTCCAAACTGCCATATCTCGCGAACGGAATGACCAATCCGCAAAATTTCTGTTGCATCTGAAAGAAGAAACTCGCCGGATTACAACGGTATGCGTACTTTTCCCCTAGGCCGTTCTAGTTACTCGTTTCGAGCATCAGAACTGCGAAAATTTTGAGTTTCTCAAGCGTTTCTTATCTCCAAACTGCCATATCTCGCGAACGGATTGATCAATCCGCAAAATTTCTGTTGCATCTGAAAGTAGAAACTCGCCCGATTACAACGGTATGTGTAGTTTTCCCCTTGGCCGTTCCAGTTATTCGTTTCGAGCATCAGAACTGCGAAAATTTTGAGTTTCTCAAACGTTTCTTACATCCAAACTGCCATATCTCGCGAAAGGAATGACCTATCCGCAAAATTTCTGTTGCATCTGAAAGTAGAAACTCGCCCGATTACAACGGTATGCGTACTTTTCCCCTAGGCCGTTCTAGTTATTCGTTTCGAGCATCAGAACTGCGAAAATTTTGAGTTTCTCAAGCGTTTCTTATCTCCAAACTGCCATATCTCGCGAACAGATTGATCAATCCGCAAAATTTCTGTTGCATCTGAAAGTAGAAACTCGCCCGATTACAACGGTATGTGTAGTTTTCCCCTTGGCCGTTCCAGTTATTCGTTTCGAGCATCAGAACTGCGCAAATTTTGAGTTTCTCAAGCGTTTCTTACCTCCAAACTGCCATATCTCGCGAACGGATTGACCAATCTGCAAAATTTCTGTTGCTTCTGAAAGTAGAGACATGCCCGATTACAACGGTATGTGTAGTTTCCCCCTAGGCCGTTCCAGTTATTCGTTTCGAGCATCAGAACTGCGAAAATTTTGAGTTTCTCAAGCGTTTCTTATCTCCAAACTGCCATATCTCGCGAACGGATTGATCAATCCGCAAAATTTCTGTTGCATCTGAAAGTAGAAACTCGCCCGATTACAACTGTATGTGTAGTTTTCCCCTTGGCCGTTCCAGTTATTCGTTTCGAGCATCAGAACTGCGCAAATTTTGAGTTTCTCAAGCGTTTCTTACCTCCAAACTGCCATATCTCGCGAACGGATTGACCAATCTGCAAAATTTCTGTTGCTTCTGAAAGTAGAGACATGCCCGATTACAACGGTATGTGTAGTTTTCCCCTAGGCCGTTCCAGTTATTCGTTTCGAGCATCAAAACTGCGAAAATTTTGTGTTTCTCAAGCGTTTCTTACATCCAAACTGCCATATCTCGCGAACGGAATGACCGATCCGCAAAATTTCTGTTGCATCTGAAAGTAGAAACTCGCCCGATTACAACGGTATGTGCAGTTTTCCCCTTGGCCGTTCCAGTTATTCGTTTCGAGCATCAGAGCTGCGCAAATTTTGAGTTTCTCAAGCGTTTCTTACCTCCAAACTGCCATATCTCGCGAACGGAATGACCAATCCGCAAAATTTCTGTTGCATCTGAAAGAAGAAACTCGCCGGATTACAACGGTATGCGTACTTTTCCCCTAGGCCGTTCTAGTTACTCGTTTCGAGCATCAGAACTGCGAAAATTTTGAGTTTCTCAAGCGTTTCTTATCTCCAAACTGCCATATCTCGCGAACGGATTGATCAATCCGCAAAGTTTCTGTTGCATCTGAAAGTAGAAACTCGCCCGATTACAACGGTATTTGTAGTTTTCCCCTTGGCCGTTCCAGTTATTCGTTTCGAGCATCAGAACTGCGCAAATTTTGAGTTTCTCAAGCGTTTCTTACCTCCAAACTGCCATATCTCGCGAACGGATTGACCAATCTGCAAAATTTCTGTTGCTTCTGAAAGTAGAGACATGCCCGATTACAACGGTATGTGTAGTTTCCCCCTAGGCCGTTCCAGTTATTCGTTTCGAGCATCAGAACTGCGAAAATTTTGAGTTTCTCAAGCGTTTCTTACATCCAAACTGCCATATCTCGCGAACGGAATGACCGATCCGCAAAATTTCTGTTGCATCTGAAAGTAGAAACTCGGCCGATTACAACGGTATGCGTACTTTTCCCCTAGGCCGTTCTATTCATTCGTTTCGAGCATCAGAACGGCGAAAATTTTGAGTTTCTCAAGCGTTTCTTGCCTCCAAACTGCCATACCTCGCGAACGGATTGACTAATCCGCAAAATTTCTGTTGCATCTGGAAGTAGAAACTCGCCCGATTACAACGGTATGCGTACTTTTCCCCTAGGCCGTTCTAGTTACTCGTTTCGAGCATCAGAACTGCGAAAATTTTGAGTTTCTCAAGCGTTTCTTATCTCCAAACTGCCATATCTCGCGAACGGATTGATCAATCCGCAAAATTTCTGTTGCATCTGAAAGTAGAAACTCGCCCGATTACAACGGTATGTGTAGTTTTCCCCTTGGCCGTTCCAGTTATTCGTTTCGAGCATCAGAACTGCGCAAATTTTGAGTTTCTCAAGTGTTTCTTACCTCCAAACTGCCATATCTCGCGAACGGATTGACCAATCTGCAAAATTTCTGTTGCTTCTGAAAGTAGAGACATGCCCGATTACAACGGTATGTGTAGTTTTCCCCTAGGCCGTTCCAGTTATTCGTTTCGAGCATCAAAACTGCGAAAATTTTGTGTTTCTCAAGCGTTTCTTACATCCAAACTGCCATATCTCGCGAACGGAATGACCGATCCGCAAAATTTCTGTTGCATCTGAAAGTAGAAACTCGCCCGATTACAACGGTATGTGTAGTTTTCCCCTAGGCCGTTCTAGTTATTCGTTTCGAGCATCAGAACTGCGAAAATTTTGAGTTTCTCAAGCGTTTCTTACCTCCAAACTGCCACATCTCGCAAACGGATTGACCAATCCAGAAAATTTATGTTGTATCTGAAAGTAGAAACTCGCCCGATTACAACGGTATGTGTAGTTTTCCCCTTGGCCGTTCCAGTTATTCGTTTCGAGCATCAGAACTGCGAAAATTTTGAGTTTCTCAAACGTTTCTTACATCCAAACTGCCATATCTCGCGAACGGAATGACCTATCCGCAAAATTTCTGTTGCATCTGAAAGTAGAAACTCGCCCGATTACAACGGTATGCGTACTTTTCCCCTAGGCCGTTCTAGTTATTCGTTTCGAGCATCAGAACGGCGAAAATTTTGAGTTTCTCAAGCGTTTCTTACCCTCAAACTGCCATATCTCGCGAACGGATTGACTAATCCGCAAAATTTCTGTTGCATCTAGAAGTAGAAACTCGCCCGATTACAACGGTATGCGTACTTTTCCCCAAGGCCGTTCTAGTTACTCGTTTCGAGCATCAGAACTGCGAAAATTTTGAGTTTCTCAAGCGTTTCTTATCTCCAAACTGCCATATCTCGCGAACGGATTGATCAATCCGCAAAATTTCTGTTGCATCTGAAAGTAGAAACTCGCCCGATTACAACGGTATGTGTAGTTTCCCCCTAGGCCGTTCCAGTTATTCGTTTCGAGCATCAGAACTGCGCAAATTTTGAGTTTCTCAAGCGTTTCTTCCATCCAAACTGCCATATCTCGCGAACGGAATGACCGATCCGCAAAATTTCTGTTGCATCTGAAAGTAGAAACTCGCCCGATTACAACGGTATGCGTACTTTTCCCCTAGGCCGTTCTAGTCATTCGTTTCGAGCATCAGAACGGCGAAAATTTTGAGTTTCTCAAGCGTTTCTTGCCTCCAAACTGCCATACCTCGCGAACGGATTGACTAATCCGCAAAATTTCTGTTGCATCTGGAAGTAGAAACTCGCCCGATTACAACGGTATGCGTACTTTTCCCCTAGGCCGTTCTAGTTACTCGTTTCGAGCATCAGAACTGCGAAAATTTTGAGTTTCTCAAGCGTTTCTTATCTCCAAACTGCCATATCTCGCGAACGGATTGATCAATCCGCAAAATTTCTGTTGCATCTGAAAGTAGAAACTCGCCCGATTACAACGGTATGTGTAGTTTTCCCCTTGGCCGTTCCAGTTATTCGTTTCGAGCATCAGAACTGCGCAAATTTTGAGTTTCTCAAGCGTTTCTTATCTCCAAACTGCCATATCTCGCGAACGGATTGATCAATCCGCAAAATTTCTGTTGCATCTGAAAGTAGAAACTCGCCCGATTACAACGGTAGGTGTAGTTTTCCCCTAGGCCGTTCTAGTTATTCGTTTCGAGCATCAGAGCTGCGAAAATTTTGAGTTTCTCAAGCGTTTCTTACCTCCAAACTGCCATATCTCGCGAACGGATTGACCAATCCTCAAAATTTCTGTTGCTTCTGAAAGTAGAGACTCGCCCGATTACAACGGTATGTGTAGTTTTCCCCTAGGCCGTTCCAGTTATTCGTTTCGAGCATCAGAATTGCGAAAATTTTGAGTTTCTCAAGCGTTTCTTACATCCAAACTGCCATATCTCGCGAACGGATTGACCGATCCGCAAAATTTCTGTTGCATCTGAAAGTAGAAGCTCGCCCGATTACAACGGTATGTGTAGTTTTCCCCTAGGCCGTTCCAGTTATTCGTTTCGAGCATCAGAACTGCGAAAATTTTGAGTTTCTCAAGCGTTTCTTACTTCCAAACTGCCATATCTCGCGAACGGATTGACCAATCCGCAAAATTTCTGTTGCATCTGAAAGTAGAAACTCGCCCGATTACAACGGTAGGCGATCTTCTCCCCTAGGCCGTTCTAGTCATTCGTTTCGAGCATCAGAACTGCGAAAATTTTGAGTTTCTCAAGCGTTTCTTACCTCCAAACTGCCACATCTCGCAAACGGATTGACCAATCCGCAAAATTTATGTTGTATCTGAAAGTAGAAACTCGCCCGATTACAACGGTATGTGTAGTTTTCCCCTAGGCCGTTCCAGTTATTCGTTTCGAGCATCAGAACTGCGAAAATTTTGAGTTTCTCAAGCATTTCTTACTTCCAAACTGCCATATCTCGCGAAAGGATTGACCAATCCGCAAAATTTCTGTTGCATCTGAAAGTAGAAACTCGCCCGATTACAACGGTATGTGTAGTTTTCCCCTAGGCCGTTCCAGTTATTCATTTCGAGCATCAGAACTGCGAAAATTTTGAGTTTCTCATGCGTTTCTTACGTCCAAACTGCCATACCTCGCGAACGGATTGACCGATCCGCAAAATTTCTGTTGCATCTGAAAGTAGAAACTCGCCCGATTACAACGGTATGCGTACTTTTCCCCTAGGCCGCTCCAGTTACTCGTTTCGAGCATCAGAACTGCGAAAATTTTGAGTTTCTCAAGCGTTTCTTACCTCCAAACAGCCATATCTCGCGAACGGATTGACCAATCCGCAAAATTTCTGTTGCATCTGAAAGTAGAAACTCGCCCGATTACAACGGTATGCGTACTTTTCCCCTAGGCGGTTCCAGTTATTCGTTTCGAGCATCAGAACTGCGAAAATTTTGAGTTTCTCAATCGTTTCTTACTTCCAAACTGCCATATCTCGCGAACGGATTGACCAATCCGCAAAATTTCTGTTGCATCTGAAAGTAGAAACTCGCCCGATTACAACGGTAGGCGATCTTCTCCCCTAGGCCGTTCTAGTCATTCGTTTCGAGCATCAGAACTGCGAAAGTTTTGAGTTTCTCAAACGTTTCTTATCTCCAAACTGCCATATCTCGCGAACGGATTGATCAATCCGCAAAATTTCTGTTGCATCTGAAAGTAGAAACTCGCCCGATTACAACGGTAGGTGTAGTTTTCCCCTTGGTCGTTCTAGTTATTCGTTTCGAGCATCAGAACTGCGAAAATTTTGAGTTTCTCAAGCGTTTCTTACCTCCAAACTGCCACATCTCGCAAACGGATTGACCAATCCGCAAAATTTATGTTGTATCTGAAAGTAGAAACTCGCCCGATTACAACGGTATGTGTAGTTTTCCCCTAGGCCGTTCCAGTTATTCGTTTCGAGCATCAGAACTGCGAAAATTTTGAGTTTCTCAAGCGTTTCTTACCTCCAAACTGCCACATCTCGCAAACGGATTGACCAATCCGCAAAATTTATGTTGTATCTGAAAGTAGAAACTCGCCCGATTACAACGGTATGTGTAGTTTTCCCCTAGGCCGTTCCAGTTATTCGTTTCGAGCATCAGAACTGCGAAAATTTTGAGTTTCTCAAGCGTTTCTTATCTCCAAACTGCCATATCTCGCGAACGGATTGATCAATCCGCAAAATTTCTGTTGCATCTGAAAGTAGAAACTCGCCCGATTACAACGGTATGTGTAGTTTTCCCCTTGGCCGTTCCAGTTATTCGTTTCGAGCATCAGAACTGCGAAAATTTTGAGTTTCTCAAACGTTTCTTACATCCAAACTGCCATATCTCGCGAACGGAATGACCTATCCGCAAAATTTCTGTTGCATCTGAAAGTAGAAACTCGCCCGATTACAACGGTATGCGTACTTTTCCCCTAGGCCGTTCTAGTTATTCGTTTCGAGCATCAGAACGGCGAAAATTTTGAGTTTCTCAAGCGTTTCTTACCCTCAAACTGCCATATCTCGCGAACGGATTGACTAATCCGCAAAATTTCTGTTGCATCTAGAAGTAGAAACTCGCCCGATTACAACGGTATGCGTACTTTTCCCCTAGGCCGTTCTAGTTACTCGTTTCGAGCATCAGAACTGCGAAAATTTTGAGTTTCTCAAGCGTTTCTTATCTCCAAACTGCCATATCTCGCGAACGGATTGATCAATCCGCAAAATTTCTGTTGCATCTGAAAGTAGAAACTCGCCCGATTACAACGGTATGTGTAGTTTCCCCCTAGGCCGTTCCAGTTATTCGTTTCGAGCATCAGAACTGCGCAAATTTTGAGTATCTCAAGCGTTTCTTGCATCCAAACTGCCATATCTCGCGAACGGAATGACCGATCCGCAAAATTTCTGTTGCATCTGAAAGTAGAAACTCGCCCGATTACAACGGTATGCGTACTTTTCCCCTAGGCCGCTCCAGTTACTCGTTTCGAGCATCAGAACTGCGAAAATTTTGAGTTTCTCAAGCGTTTCTTACCTCCAAACAGCCATATCTCGCGAACGGATTGACCAATCCGCAAAATTTCTGTTGCATCTGAAAGTAGAAACTCGCCCGATTACAACGGTATGCGTACTTTTCCCCTAGGCCGTTCCAGTTATTCGTTTCGAGCATCAGAACTGCGAAAATTTTGAGTTTCTCAATCGTTTCTTACTTCCAAACTGCCATATCTCGCGAACGGATTGACCAATCCGCAAAATTTCTGTTGCATCTGAAAGTAGAAACTCGCCCGATTACAACGGTAGGCGATCTTCTCCCCTAGGCCGTTCTAGTCATTCGTTTCGAGCATCAGAACTGCGAAAGTTTTGAGTTTCTCAAACGTTTCTTATCTCCAAACTGCCATATCTCGCGAACGGATTGATCAATCCGCAAAATTTCTGTTGCATCTGAAAGTAGAAACTCGCCCGATTACAACGGTAGGTGTAGTTTTCCCCTTGGTCGTTCTAGTTATTCGTTTCGAGCATCAGAACTGCGAAAATTTTGAGTTTCTCAAGCGTTTCTTACCTCCAAACTGCCACATCTCGCAAACGGATTGACCAATCCGCAAAATTTATGTTGTATCTGAAAGTAGAAACTCGCCCGATTACAACGGTATGTGTAGTTTTCCCCTAGGCCGTTCCAGTTATTCGTTTCGAGCATCAGAACTGCGAAAATTTTGAGTTTCTCAAGCGTTTCTTACCTCCAAACTGCCACATCTCGCAAACGGATTGACCAATCCGCAAAATTTATGTTGTATCTGAAAGTAGAAACTCGCCCGATTACAACGGTATGTGTAGTTTTACCCTAGGCCGTTCCAGTTATTCGTTTCGAGCATCAGAACTGCGAAAATTTTGAGTTTCTCAAGCGTTTCTTATCTCCAAACTGCCATATCTCGCGAACGGATTGATCAATCCGCAAAATTTCTGTTGCATCTGAAAGTAGAAACTCGCCCGATTACAACGGTATGTGTAGTTTTCCCCTTGGCCGTTCCAGTTATTCGTTTCGAGCATCAGAACTGCGAAAATTTTGAGTTTCTCAAACGTTTCTTACATCCAAACTGCCATATCTCGCGAACGGAATGACCTATCCGCAAAATTTCTGTTGCATCTGAAAGTAGAAACTCGCCCGATTACAACGGTATGCGTACTTTTCCCCTAGGCCGTTCTAGTTATTCGTTTCGAGCATCAGAACGGCGAAAATTTTGAGTTTCTCAAGCGTTTCTTACCCTCAAACTGCCATATCTCGCGAACGGATTGACTAATCCGCAAAATTTCTGTTGCATCTAGAAGTAGAAACTCGCCCGATTACAACGGTATGCGTACTTTTCCCCTAGGCCGTTCTAGTTACTCGTTTCGAGCATCAGAACTGCGAAAATTTTGAGTTTCTCAAGCGTTTCTTATCTCCAAACTGCCATATCTCGCGAACGGATTGATCAATCCGCAAAATTTCTGTTGCATCTGAAAGTAGAAACTCGCCCGATTACAACGGTATGTGTAGTTTCCCCCTAGGCCGTTCCAGTTATTCGTTTCGAGCATCAGAACTGCGCAAATTTTGAGTATCTCAAGCGTTTCTTGCATCCAAACTGCCATATCTCGCGAACGGAATGACCGATCCGCAAAATTTCTGTTGCATCTGAAAGTAGAAACTCGCCCGATTACAACGGTATGCGTACTTTTCCCCTAGGCCGTTCTAGTCATTCGTTTCGAGCATCAGAACGGCGAAAATTTTGAGTTTCTCAAGCGTTTCTTGCCTCCAAACTGCCATACCTCGCGAACGGATTGACTAATCCGCAAAATTTCTGTTGCATCTGGAAGTAGAAACTCGCCCGATTACAACGGTATGCGTACTTTTCCCCTAGGCCGTTCTAGTTACTCGTTTCGAGCATCAGAACTGCGAAAATTTTGAGTTTCTCAAGCGTTTCTTATCTCCAAACTGCCATATCTCGCGAACGGATTGATCAATCCGCAAAATTTCTGTTGCATCTGAAAGTAGAAACTCGCCCGATTACAACGGTATGTGTAGTTTTCCCCTCGGCCGTTCCAGTTATTCGTTTCGAGCATCAGAACTGCGCAAATTTTGAGTTTCTCAAGCGTTTCTTATCTCCAAACTGCCATATCTCGCGAACGGATTGATCAATCCGCAAAATTTCTGTTGCATCTGAAAGTAGAAACTCGCCCGATTACAACGGTAGGTGTAGTTTTCCCCTAGGCCGTTCTAGTTATTCGTTTCGAGCATCAGAGCTGCGAAAATTTTGAGTTTCTCAAGCGTTTCTTACCTCCAAACTGCCACATCTCGCAAACGGATTGACCAATCCGCAAAATTTATGTTGTATCTGAAAGTAGAAACTCGCCCGATTACAACGGTATGTGTAGTTTTCCCCTAGGCCGTTCCAGTTATTCGTTTCGAGCATCAGAACTGCGAAAATTTTGAGTTTCTCAAGCATTTCTTACTTCCAAACTGCCATATCTCGCGAAAGGATTGACCAATCCGCAAAATTTCTGTTGCATCTGAAAGTAGAAACTCGCCCGATTACAACGGTATGTGTAGTTTTCCCCTAGGCCGTTCCAGTTATTCATTTCGAGCATCAGAACTGCGAAAATTTTGAGTTTCTCAAGCGTTTCTTACGTCCAAACTGCCATACCTCGCGAACGGATTGACCGATCCGCAAAATTTCTGTTGCATCTGAAAGTAGAAACTCGCCCGATTACAACGGTATGCGTACTTTTCCCCTAGGCCGCTCCAGTTACTCGTTTCGAGCATCAGAACTGCGAAAATTTTGAGTTTCTCAAGCGTTTCTTACCTCCAAACAGCCATATCTCGCGAACGGATTGACCAATCCGCAAAATTTCTGTTGCATCTGAAAGTAGAAACTCGCCCGATTACAACGGTATGCGTACTTTTCCCCTAGGCCGTTCCAGTTATTCGTTTCGAGCATCAGAACTGCGAAAATTTTGAGTTTCTCAAGCGTTTCTTACTTCCAAACTGCCATATCTCGCGAACGGATTGACCAATCCGCAAAATTTCTGTTGCATCTGAAAGTAGAAACTCGCCCGATTACAACGGTAGGCGATCTTCTCCCTAGGGCCGTTCTAGTCATTCGTTCGAGCATCAGAACTGCGAAAGTTTTGAGTTTCTCAAGCGTTTCTTATCTCCAAACTGCCATATCTCGCGAACGGATTGATCAATCCGCAAAATTTCTGTTGCATCTGAAAGTAGAAACTCGCCCGATTACAACGGTAGGTGTAGTTTTTCCCCCTTGGTCGTTCTAGTTATTCGTTCCGAGCATCAGAACTGCGAAAATTTTGAGTTTCTCAAGCGTTTCTTACCTCCAAACTGCCACATCTCGCAAACGGATTGACCAATCCGCAAAATTTTTGTTGTATCTGAAAGTAGAAACTCGCCCGATTACAACGGTAATGTGTAGTTTTCCCCTAGGCCGTTCCAGTTATTCGTTTCGAGCATCAGAACTGCGAAATTTTGAGTTTCTCAAAGCGTTTCTTACCTCCAAACTGCCACATCTCGCAAACGGATTGACCAATCCGCAAAATTTATGTTGTTATCTGAAAGTAGAAACTCGCCCGATTACAACGGTATGTGTAGTTTTCCCCTAGGCCGTTCCAGTTATTCGTTTCGAGCATCAGAACTGCGAAAATTTTGAGTTTCTCAAGCGTTTCTTATCTCCAAACTGCCATATCTCGCGAACGGATTGATCAATCCGCAAAATTTCTGTTGCATCTGAAAGTAGAAACTCGCCCGATTACAACGGTATGTGTAGTTTTCCCCTTGGCCGTTCCAGTTATTCGTTTCGAGCATCAGAACTGCGAAAATTTTGAGTTTTCTCAAACGTTTTCTTACATCCAAACTGCCATATCTCGCGAACGGAATGACCTATCCGCAAAATTTCTGTTGCATCTTGAAAGTAGAAACTCGCCCGATTACAACGGTATGCGTACTTTTCCCCTAGGCCGTTCTAGTTATTCGTTTCGAGCATCAGAACGGCGAAAATTTTGAGTTTCTCAAGCGTTTCTTACCCTCAAACTGCCATATCTCGCGAACGGATTGACTAATCCGCAAAATTTCTGTTGCATCTAGAAGTAGAAACTCGCCCGATTACAACGGTATGCGTACTTTTCCCTAGGCCGTTCAAGTTACTCGTTTCGAGCATCAGAACTGCGAAAATTTTGAGTTTCTCAAGCGTTTCTTAACTCCAAACTGCCATATCTCGCGAACGGATTGATCAATCCGCAAATTTCTGTTGCATCTGAAAGTAGAAACTCGCCCGAATTACAACGGTATGTGTAGTTTTCCCTAGGCCGTTCCAGTTATTCATTTCAGAGCATCAGAACTGCGAAAATTTTGAGTTTCTCAGCGTTTCTTACGTCCAAACTGCCATACCTCGCGAACGGATTGACCCGATCCGCAAAATTTCTGTTGCATCTGAAAGTAGAAACTCGCCCGATTACAACGGTATGCGTACTTTTCCCCTAGGCCGCTCCAGTTACTCGTTTCGAGCATCAGAACACTGCGAAAATTTTGAGTTTCTCAAGCGTTTCTTACCTCCAAACAGCCATATCTCGCGAACGGATTGACCAATCCGCAAAATTTCTGTTGCATCTGAAAGTAGAAAACTCCCCCGATTACAACGGTATGCGTACTTTTCCCCTAGAGCCGTTCCAGTTATTCGTTCGAGCATCAGAACTGCGAAAATTTTGAGTTTCTCGAAGCGTTTCTTACTTCCAAAACTGCATATCTCGCGAACGGATTGACCTATCCGCAAAAATTTCTGTTGCATCTGAAAGTAGAAACTCGCCCGATTACAACGGTAGGCGTGATCGTTCTCCCCTAGGCCGTTCTAGTCATTCGTTTCGAGCATCAGAACTGCGAAAAGTTTTGAGTTTCTCAAGCGTTTCTTATCCTCCAAACTGC
>NW_027479911.1:0-55023 GCF_051014685.1 Ptiloglossa arizonensis
TATTTTTGCCCTAGGCATTTGTAGTTATTCGTTTCGAGTATCAGACTTGCGAAAATTTTGATGGTTTCTCAACCATTCCTTAACTTCAAACTCCCATATCTCGCGAACGGATTGACGAACTCGAGAAATTCCTGTTGCATCTGAAAGTAGAAACTCGCCCGATTACACGGTATGTGTATTTTTGCCCTAGGCAATAGTAGTTATTGGTTTCGAGAATCAGACTTGCGAAAATTTTGATGGCTTCTCAACCATTCCTTAACTTCAAACTCCCATATCTCGCGAACGGATTGACGAACTCGAGAAATTCCTGTTGCATCTGAAAGTAGAAACTCGCCCGATTACACGGTATGTGTATTTTTGCCCTAGGCAATAGTAGTTATTGGTTTCGAGTATCAGACTTGCGAAAATTTTGATGGTTTCTCAACCATTCCTTAACTTCAAACTCCCATATCTCGCGAACGGATCGACGAACTCGAGAAATTCCTGTTGCATCTGAAAGTAGAAACTCGCCCGATTACAATGGGGTGTGTACTTTTCCCCTAGGCCATGCCAGTTATTGGTTTCGAGTATCAAACCAGCGAAAATTTTGATGGTTTCTCAACCATTCCTTAACTTCAAACTCCCATATCTCATGAACGGATTGACGAACTGGAGAAATTCCAGTTGCATCTGAAAGCAGAAACTCGCCCGATGATATTGGTATGTGTACTTTTTCCCTAGGTCATTCCAGTTATTCGTTTCTAGCATCAGATTTGCGAAAATTTTGATGGTTTCTCAACCATTCCTTAACTTCAAACTCCCATATCTCGCGAACGGATTGACGAACTCGAGAAATTCCTACTGCATCTGAAAGCAGAAACTCGCCCGATTACAGTGGTATGTGTACTTTTCCCCTAGGCCATTCCAGTTATTGGTTTCGAGTATCAGATTTGCGAAAATTTTGATGGTTTCTCAACCATTCCTTAACTTCAAACTCCCATATCTCGCGAACGGATTGACGAACTCGAGAAATTCCTGTTGCATCTGAAGGTAGAAGATCGCCCGATTACAATAGTATGTGTAATTTTGCCCCAGGCCATAGCAGTTATTGGTTTCGAGTATCAGACTTGCGACAATTTTGATGGCTTCTCAACCATTCCTTAACTTCAAACTCCCATATCTCGCGAACGGATTGACGAACTCGAGAAATTCCTGTTGCATCTGAATGTAGAAACTCGCCCGATTACAACGGTGTGTGTATTTTTGCCCTAGGCCATAGCAGTTATTGGTTTCGAGTATCAGACTTACTAAAATTTTGATGGTTTCTCAACCATTCCTTAACTTCAAACTCCCATATCTCGCGAAAGGATTGACGAACTCGAGAAATTCGTGTTGCATCTGAAAGTAGAAACTCGCCCGATTACAATGGTGTGTGTACTTTACCCCTAGGCCATTCCAGTTATTGGTTTCAAGTATCAGACCAGCGAAAATTTTGATGGTTTCACAACCATTCCTTAACTTCAAACTCCCATATCTCGCGAACGGATTGCCGAACTCGAGAAATTCCTGTTGCATGTGAAAGTAGAAACTCGCCCGATTACAACGGTATGTGTATTTTTCCCCTAGGCCTTTGTAGTTATTGGTTTCGAGTATTAGACTTTCGAAAATTTTGATGGTTTCCCAAGCATTCCTTAACTTCAAGCTCCCTTATCTCGCGAACGGGTTGATGAACTCGAGAAATTCCTGTTGCATCTGAAAGTAGAAACTCGCCCGATTACAAAGATATGTGTGTTTTTCCCCTAGGCCTTTGTAGTCATTGGTTTCGAGTATCAGGCTTGCGAAAATTTTGATCGTTTCTCAACCATTCCTTAACTTCAAACTCCCACATCTCGCGAACGGATTGACGAACTCGAGAAATTCCTGTTGCATCTGAAAGTAGAAACTCGCCCGATTACAAAGACATGTTTTTTTTTTCCCCTAGGCCTTTGTAGTTATTGGTTTCGAGTATCAGACTTGCGAAAATTTTGATCGTTTCTCAACCATTCCTTAACTTCAAACTCCCATATCTCGCGAACGGATTGACGAACTCGAGAAATTCCTGTTGCATCTGAAAGTAGAAACTCGACCGTTTACGAAGATATGTTTGTTTTTCCCCTAGGCCTTTGTAGTTATTGGTTTCGAGTATCAGACTTGCGTAAATTTTGATGGTTTCTCAACCATTCCTTAACTTCAAACTCCCATATCTCGCGAACGGATTGACGAACTCGAGAAATTCCTGTTGCATCTGAAAGTAGACTCTCGCCCGATTACAACGGTGTGTGTATTTTTGCCCTAGGCATTAGTAGTTATTGGTTTCGAGTATCAGACTTACTGAAATTTTGATAGTTTCTCAACCGTTCCTTAACTTCAAACTCCCATATCTCGCGAACGGATTGACGCACTCGAGAAATTCCTGTTGCATCTGAAATCAGAAGCTCAATCGATTACAACGGTATGTGTATTTTTGCCCTAGGCAATAGTAGTTATTGGTTTCGAGTATCAGACGTGCGAAAATATTGATGGTTTCTCAACCATTCCTTAACTACAAACTCCGATATCTCGCGAACGAATTACCAACTCGAGAAATTCCAGTCGCATCTAAAAGCATAATCTCGCCCGATTACAATGGTATGTGTAGTTTTGCCCTAGGCCATAGTAGTTATTGGTTTCGAGTATCAGACTTGCGAAAATTTTGATGGCTTCTCAACCATTCCTTAACTTCAAACTCCCATATCTCGCGAACGGATTGACGAACTCGAGAAATTCCTGTTGCATCTGAAAGTAGAAACTCGCCCGATTACAACGGTATGTGTATTTTTGCCCTAGGCCATAGCAGTTATTGGTTTCGAGTATCAGACTTACTAAAATTTTGATGGTTTCTCAACCATTCCTTAACTTCAAACTCCCATATCTCGCGAAAGGATTGACGAACTCGAGAAATTCGTGTTGCATCTGAAAGTAGAAACTCGCCCGATTACAATGGTGTGTGTACTTTTCCCCTAGGCCACTCCAGTTGTTGTTATCGAATATCAGGCTTGCGAAAATTTTGATGGTTTCGCAACCATCTCTTAACTCCAAAATCCGGTATTTCGCGAACGGATTGACGAACTCGAGAAATTCCTGTTGCATCTGAAAGTAGAAACTCGCCCGATTACAATGGTGTGTGTACTTTTCCCCTAGGCCATTCCAGTTATTGGTTGCGAGTATCAGACCAGCGAAAATTTTGATGGCTTCTCAACCATTCCTTAACTTCAAACTCCCATATCTCGCGAACGGATTGACGAACTCGAGAAATTCCTGTTGCATCTGAAAGTAGAAACTCGCCCGATTACAACGGTATGTGTATTTTTGCCCTAGGCCATAGCAGTTATTGGTTTCGAGTATCAGACTTACTAAAATTTTGATGGTTTCTCAACCATTCCTTAACTTCAAACTCCCATATCTCGCGAAAGGATTGACGAACTCGAGAAATTCGTGTTGCATCTGAAAGTAGAAACTCGCCCGATTACAATGGTGTGTGTACTTTTCCCCTAGGCCACTCCAGTTGTTGTTATCGAATATCAGGCTTGCGAAAATTTTGATGGTTTCGCAACCATCTCTTAACTCCAAACTCCGGTATTTCGCGAACGGATTGACGAACTCGAGAAATTCCTGTTGCATCTGAAAGTAGAAACTAGCCCGATTACAATGGTGTGTGTACTTTTCCCCTAGGCCATTCCAGTTATTGGTTGCGAGTATCAGACCAGCGAATATTTTGATGGTTTCTCAACCATTCCTTAAATTCAAACTCCCATATCTCGCGAAAGGATTGACGAACTCGAGAAATTCGTGTTGCATCTGAAAGTAGAAACTCGCCCGATTACAATGGTGTGTGTACTTTACCCCTAGGCCATTCCAGTTATTGGTTTCAAGTATCAGACCAGCGAAAATTTTGATGGTTTCACAACCATTCCTTAACTTCAAACTCCCATATCTCGCGAACGGATTGCCGAACTCGAGAAATTCCTGTTGCATGTGAAAGTAGAAACTCGCCCGATTACAACGGTATGTGTATTTTTCCCCTAGGCCTTTGTAGTAATTGGTTTCGAGTATTAGACTTTCGAAAATTTTGATGGTTTCCCAAGCATTCCTTAACTTCAAGCTCCCTTATCTCGCGAACGGGTTGATGAACTCGAGAAATTCCTGTTGCATCTGAAAGTAGAAACTCGCCCGATTACAAAGATATGTGTGTTTTTCCCCTAGGCCTTTGTAGTCATTGGTTTCGAGTATCAGGCTTGCGAAAATTTTGATCGTTTCTCAACCATTCCTTAACTTCAAACTCCCACATCTCGCGAACGGATTGACGAACTCGAGAAATTCCTGTTGCATCTGAAAGTAGAAACTCGCCCGATTACAAAGACATGTTTTTTTTTCCCCTAGGCCTTTGTAGTTATTGGTTTCGAGTATCAGACTTGCGAAAATTTTGATCGTTTCTCAACCATTCCTTAACTTCAAACTCCCATATCTCGCGAACGGATTGACGAACTCGAGAAATTCCTGTTGCATCTGAAAGTAGAAACTCGACCGTTTACGAAGATATGTTTGTTTTTCCCCTAGGCCTTTGTAGTTATTGGTTTCGAGTATCAGACTTGCGTAAATTTTGATGGTTTCTCAACCATTCCTTAACTTCCCAATCCCATATCTCGCGAACGGATTGACGAACTCGAGAAATTCCTGTTCCATCTGAAAGTAGAAACTCGCCCGATTACAATGGTGTGTGTACTTTTCCCCGAGGCCATTCCAGTTATTGGTTTCATTAACGTCTTCACGCTCTCACACGCCTTACAAAAATCTTGTTTTCTACTTGTTCTCACATCTTAAATAATTATTCTAAGTTCGCAGCCAATTAGCTCGGCGTTACTCGTGGTAAGTGATACTTCGTCGCGAGTAATACCGATTACCAGGTCTCACCACGTGGAGGTTGCTGCGAGCGGAGACACGGAGAGAGATAGATGGAATCAATTTTCCTTCGATCTCCTTGTTTAGTTCTGCCAAGCAATTACATTATGGAAAAATTAGGCAAAATTGGGAAAGACGCGACACGAACCGTGCAGTTGGTCCTACTAGGTCTATCCCGTCTCCCCTCCGTGGTTCCGATTCCAGAGAAAACGAACGACGCCTACCACTCCCCTAGAGGAGTGCCCCGTTTCTCCATCTTTACGACGAGAGGGTCTTATTTTGGAGACTTTCGCAGGGACCGGCAAAAATGCCTGCTCCTGTGGTCGCAACATGCCCCCTCTGGAAGCGGACACACCGGAAGGGACGGCGATAGGCCGTTCGGACTACTTATACGGCCGGCCACTTGCTTGTACAAGAAGCAGTGGTGACCGGACCGAGGAACGAGGAAGCGAGCAAAATTAAGCTAAAGATTGGATAATTGCTTGGCAGATCACAGCCTTAAAATTAACTTATTCTAACTGCAGAGATGGACGGAATCAATGTTCCTTTGATCTCCTCGTTTAATTCTGCCGAGCAATTACATTATGGAAAAATTAGGCGAAATTGGGAAATACGCGACACGAACCGTGGAGTTGCTCCTACTAGGTCGGTCCCGTTTCCCCTCAGTGGGCCCGATTAAAGAGGAAATGCACGACGCCGTCCACTCATATAGAGTGCCCCGTTTCTCCCAACTCCGCGTCAGGAACCACGCAAAGCGTGGACCTGACTCACGGAAGATGACAAAGAGAGGGTCTTGTGGCACAAGGACTTCCGCAAGGACCGGTGCGAACACCTGCCCCTGTGTTCGCAGCATATTCTCTCTCAAAGCGGACGCACCAGAAGAGACAGCGATCGAGCGTTCGGTCCACCTCCACGGCCGGTCACTTGTTTATGCAACAAGCAGAGGTGGCCGGACTGAGATACGAGCAAGCGAGCAAAAAGAAGTTAAAGATTGGATAATTGCTCGGCAGATCACAGATACTCGTACATGGTAACCTTAAAACTAACTTAGTCTATACTTAGAATTAACAGTCCCGCGGAGGACGCAATACATCAGTCCTCTTCGTTCTTCGTTCTTCGTTTTCCGATACATCTAACAGAATGTATCTAAGAGAAACCTAAGAGAAACCTAAAGTCATGGCATAATAGAAAATAGAAATGAATTTGGTTAGTGGAAAAAAATAAACATGTCAAAACAAGTAGAAATTAAAATCAGAGTACAAATGAAATGAATTAGACAAAGAAACAGTTAGAAAAAAAAAAGAAAGGATTGAGAGAGTGGTCGCCAGTACTGACCACCGCTTACCGGCGGCCAGTACCGGTTACCATGGTGAGGGATCCCCCTTCCATAAACCTAAAACGAAGAGATGCGTCCACCTCGGAGGCTTCGGGAACAATGAAATTTTAAACAACCGGGGGCTCCTTATATACCCTCCCCAAGGTGACTTGCCGTTTCTTCCATTGTCTTTGTTCGATCTAATCGAAATCCTCGAAGGCGAACGGTTTCGGTGAATGTTTGTTCATTTCCGCGATTGTTACTAACATTTATGCATGTTTCCAATATTGATCGAACAATGTGCATCTTATTTATGTATTGCAATTAATTAAGAAACTTATAGAAATTGATTTTGATCGAGACTCGATGTTAAAACGTGTTTCGTAAAGTTTTAAAGCATGGAAAGTAACAATTGTTCATTAAATACATTAATTTAACATTTGTTTAATTCTTATAATTTACACAATACGCGTAGAAGTGGTATTTTTTACATAAAAGTGCCGAAATTCAATTAATCGCTTTTTTAGTTAGAAAAATCATCGCGATGAAGACTTGTGAATCGATAATCGATACCTGTAGCCTTGAAAATGTCAGTTGGATCTCAGCGAAAAATTCCTTCGCGAACAAAGAATATTTCAACGAAATGATATTTTAAGCCATTATTTATACTAGGAAATAGTTAATAATTGTTCAAACTACGATCCTACGACGGTTATTAATAATTATGATAAATAAACATCAAGATATTGCAAAATCTGCGAAGGCGAACGGTTTCTGTGAATGTTTCTTCCTGTATGCGATTGTTATTAACTTTTTCGCGTGCTCCCAATATTAATCGAACAATGTACATCTTATCTATGCATTACAAATGATTAAGTAACTTATAGAAATTGATTTTGATCGAGATTCGAAGTGAAAACGTGTTTCGTAAAGATTTAATGCATAGAAAGTAGTAATTGTCTATTTGGTACATTAATTTAACATTTATTTAATTCTTATAATTTACACAATACGTGCAGAAGTTGCATTTTTTACTTAAAAGTGGCACAATTCAATTAATCGCTTTTCTAAATAGAAAAATTATCGTGATGAACACTTGTGAATCGATCATCGATACCTGTAACATTGAGAATATCAGTTGGATCTCAACGAAAAATTCCTTCGTGAACAAAGAATATTTTAACGAAATGATATTTTAAGCCATTATTTATACTAGGACAGTGTTAATAATTGTTTAAACTATGGTCCAGCGACGGTTGTTAATGATTATGATAAATAAACATCAAGATATTGCAAAATCTATGAAGAAGAACGGTTTTGGTAAATGTTTTTTCATTTCCGTGATTGTTATTAACATTTACGCACGTTCCGAATATTAACATTACAATGTGCATCTTGTTTGTGCATTATAAGTCGTTAATTACTTTACAAATATTAATTTCGATCGAAAATCGAGAAACATATGAATACCACGTTTTACTTCAATTCTCGATGAAATTTAATTTCTATAGGCAAATCAATAATTTACAATGCATAACTAAGATGCATTCTCTCACATAAATGTTCGAAACATGCATAAATGTTAATAACAATCGCGTGGATGAACAACAATTCACTGAAACCGCGCAGATTTCGCAATATCTTGATGTTCATTCATCAGAATTATTAACAACCGTCGTAGCACCATGGTATAAAAAATTATTAACAATGTCCTGGTATAAATAATGGATTAAAACATTATTTTTCATAGAAGTATTTTTCATTCGCGAAATCGTGGCACTTCCTCGCATATCATATACTCCTGACAACAAGAGTCCCAACATTGAACATTTTCTACAATTTATGTCTGAATTTCATCCTTTGGTATGAGGAGAACACTGTCGCCAAGGAAGTATGCATTTCGATTTCTCAAGTACTAATCAAATGTTACATCGATATATCTAATAGACAATTATTACTTTCCATATTTTAAAACTTTAAGAAACACCTCTTTACTTCGCAGCTCGATCAAAATTAATTTCTATAAGTATCTTAATCATTTGTGATGCATAAATAATATGCACATTGTTCAATTAATATTGGGAGCACATATAAATGTTACTAACAATCGCGGAAATGGACAAACATTCACCGAAACCGTTCGCCTTCGCAAATTTAGCAATATCTTGACGTTTATTTATTATAATTATTAACAAGCGTCGTGGGACCGTAGATTAAACAATTATTAACATTGTTTTAGCATAAATAATGGCTTGAAAGTCATCACTTTCTGGAAATATTTGTTAGATTGAACAAAGACAATCGAAGTAACCGTGCGATAAAATAAATGAATATTTCTCTACATATCGAAATTATAGTCTGTATATATGCACATATGTATTCTGAACGCTCAGTGACACACATATGTCACACGGCAATGAAGTGGGTTGCCATCTACTAGAGAATAGGTAACCTACACTTAAGGTGTGAAAACACATGGCGGAGAAACGCTCAAGTTTGTTGAGGAATTGTTCTTATTTCCACCAATAGATAGCGCCACGAACATAAATTTACCGACATTAAAGATATGTAATCCCATTTGTATAATATTCCCTACCGTGCGATAAAATAAATAAATATTTCTCTACATATCGAAATTATTGTTTGTGATGCATGCAAATATGATCTGAAATTCCAAACATTTGCAACGTGGTAATTATATGGGTTGCCGTCTCTTGGAGAACATATTTGTTAACTTTCGCGATTGTTACTAACATTTATGCATGTTCTCAATATTAATCGAACAATATGTATCTTATTTATGCATGGTAAATGATTTTACTTATAGAAATTGATTTTGATCGAGATTCAAAGTAAAAACTTGTTTCGTAAAGTTTGAAAGCAAGGAAAGTAATAATTGTCTATTTACTGCAATAGTTTAGCATTTATTTGATTCTCATAATTTACACAATACGCGTAGAATTTGTATTTCTTACTCAAACGTGCTGAATTTCGACTAATCGCTTTTCTATGTAGAAAAATCATCGTAATAAACACTTGTGAGTCGATAATCGATATGTGTAGCCATGATTTCGAGGTATCAAAAATTTTTTTAAATGTATAAAGGAAGGCTAGAATGCAGAGAAATTTCATTACGCTGATTTCGTTTAACTTTACATTTATTCGAAAGATGATACATACGAAACTTTGTACAAAAATATTTATTTATTTTATTGCACGGTAGGGAATACCATACAAATGGAAATACTTATCTGTAATGTCGGTAAATTATGCATGTGGCGCTATCTATTGGTGGAAATAACAACAATTCCTCAACAAACTTGAACGTTTCTCCGCCAGGTGTTTTCACACCTTAAGTGTAGTTTACCTATTCTCTAGTAGATGGCAACCCACTTCATTGCCGTGTGACATATGCGTGTCACTGAGCGTTCGGAATATACATGCATATATACAAACTATTTTTTCGATATGTAGAGACATATTCATTTATTTTATCGCACGGTTACTTCGATTGTCTTTGTTCGATCTAACAAATATTTCCAGAAAGTAATGACTTTTAA
The DNA here is from genome assembly GCF_051014685.1 of Ptiloglossa arizonensis. NCBI lineage: Eukaryota > Metazoa > Arthropoda > Insecta > Hymenoptera > Colletidae > Ptiloglossa > Ptiloglossa arizonensis. The sequence goes on from NW_027479911.1 coordinate 9,832, forward strand.
GCCATTATTTATACTAGAACATTGTTAATAATTGTCTAAAGTATGGTCCTATGACGGTTGTTAATAAATATGATAAATAAACATCGAGATATTGCAAAATCTGCGAAGACGAACGGTTTCGGTGAATGTTTGTTCATTTCCGCGATTGTTACTAACATTTATGCATGTTCTCAATATTAATTGAACAATGTGCATCTTATTTATGCATTAAAAATGATTAAGTAACTTACAGAAATTGTTTTTGATCGAGATTTATAGTAAAACGTGTTTCGGAAAGTTTTAAAGCATGGAAAGTAACAATTGTTTATTAGATACATTAATTTAACATTTGTTTAATTTTTATAATTTACACAATACGTGTAGAAGTTTCATTTTTTACTCCAAAGCAGCGAAATTCAATTAATCGCTTTTCTGAATAGAACAATCTTCGCGATGATCGATACGTGTAGCCTTGAGAATGTCGGTTGCACCTCAATGAAAAATTCCTTCCTGAACAAAGAATATTTCAACGAAATGATATTTTAAACCATTATTTATACTAGGAAATTGTTAATAATTGTTTAATCTACAATCCTACGACGATTGTTAATAAATATGATAAATGAACGTCAGGATATTGCGAAATCTGCGAAGGCGAACGGTTTCGGTGAATGTTTGTTCATTTCCGCGATTGTTACTAACATTTATACATGTTCCGAACATTTATCTTACAATATGCATCTTATTTATGCATTAAATATGATTGATTCGCCTACAGCAATTAATTTTGACCGAGATTCGAGGTATAAACGTTGTTTATTAGATACATTAATTTAACATTTGTATCGTTCTTATAATTTTCGGATTATGCGTGGAAGCTGTATTCTTGATGTAAAAGCGTCGAAATTCAATTAATCGCTTTTCTAGATAGAAAAACCATCGTGATAGACGTTTGTGAATCGATAAACGTTTCCAGCCTTGACAATGTCGGTTTGATCTCAATAAGAACAATTCCATCGCGAACAAAGAACATTTCAACGAAATGATATTTTAAGCCATTATTTATACTAGGACATTGTTAATAATTGTTTAATCTACGGTCCTACGACCGTTGTTAATAATTATGATAAACAAACATCAAGATATTGCGAAATCTGGGAAGGCGAATTGCTTTAGCGAATGTTTATGTCTCTAGGCGATTGTTAGAAACATTTTTCCACGTTCCGAACTTTTATGTTACAGTATGTGAATTAAATTTTATCGGAAAATTTAACGAAGAGTTTGGTATACATATATTTCTCCATTTTTTATGAAAATTAACATTTGTAAACTAATTAATGGTTTGCACTGTAAAAGTTGGGAATATGAATGTTACAAAATGCATTTTCTTTTGCATTGTAAATGAATAATTTGCTTATAAAGATTAATTTAGGTTGCAAATCGAGAAATATATGAATATCAATATTTTGCTTTCATTTTCAAAATCAATTAATTTGTGAAAACTAACTAATGATTTATGATACCTAAATAAGATGCATATTGTTCGATCAATATTGGGAACATGCATAAATGTTAATAACAATCGCGGAAATGAACAAACATTAACCGAAACCGTCCGCCTTCGAAGATTTCGCAATATCTCGATGTTTATTTATCATATTTATTATCAACCGTCGTAGGACTGTAGATTAAACAATTATTAACAATGTTCTAGTATAAATAATGGCTTAAAATATCATTTCGTTGAAATATTCTTTGTTCGCGAAGGAATTTTTCGCTGAGATCCAACTGACATTTTCAAGGCTACAGGTATCGATTATCGATTCACAAGTCTTCATCGCGATGATTTTTCTATCTAAGAAAGCGATTAATTGAATTTCGGCACTTTTATGTCAAAAACACAACTTCTACGCGTATTGTGTAAGTTATAAGAATTAAACAAATGTTAACTTAATGCATTTAATGAACAATTGTTACTTTCCATGCTTAAAAACTTTACGAAACACGTTTTAACATCGAGTCTCGATCAAAATCAATTTCTATAAGTTTCTTAATTAATTGCAATACATAAATAAGATGCACATTGTTCGATCAATATTGGGAACATGTATAAATGTTAGTAACAATCGCGGAAATGAACAAACATTCACCGAAACCGTTCGCCTTCGAAAATTTCGATTAGATCGAACAAAGACAATGGAAGAACCGGTAAGTGACCTTACGGAGGGTTTATAAGGAGCCCCCGGTTGTTTAAAATTTCATTCTTCCTGGAGCCTCGGAGGTGGATGGATCTCTTCGTTTTAGGTTTATGGAAGGGGGACCCCCACCTTGGTAACCGGTACTGGCCGCCGGTAGGCGGTGGTCAGTACTGGCGACCATTCTCTCAATCCTTTCTTTGGTTTTTAATTGTTTCTTTCTGTAATTTATTTTATTTGTTCTCTGATTTTACTTTGTACTTGTTTTTCCATGTTTATTTTTTTGTCATTCTTGCCTTTATTTCCTTTGTTACTGAATGACTGTATTTAATCACTAACCAACTTCATTTCTATTTTCTATCATTTTTTTATCATGCCTTGACTTTAGGTTTCTCTTAGGTAGGCACACCGGAGAACGAAGAACGAAGAACGAAGAACGAAGAACGAAGAACGAAGAACGAAGAACGAAGAACGAAGAACGAAGAACGAAGAACGAAGAACGAAGAACGAAGAACGAAGAACGAAGAACGAAGAACGAAGAACGAAGAACGAAGAACGAAGAACGAAGAACGAAGAACGAAGAACGAAGAACGAAGAACGAAGAACGAAGAACGAAGAACGAAGAACGAAGAACGAAGAACGAAGAACGAAGAACGAAGAACGAAAGAACGAAGAACGAAGAACGAAGAACGAAGAACGAAGAACAAAGAACGAAGAACGAAGAGGACACTATCGTCGCAACCGCCGTGGGATCTTTAGTTAAGCTTGGAATAAGTTAATTTTAAGGCCACCGTGTACAAATATCTGTTATCTGTCAAGCAATTATCCAATCTTTAGCTTATTTTTGCTCGCTTCCTCGTTCTTCAGCCCGGTCATCACTGCTTGTTGCATAAGCAAGTGACCGGCCGTGTAGGTGGTCCGAACGGTCGATCGCCGTCTCTTCTGGTGCGTCCGCTTCCAGAGAGAACATGCTGCGACCACAGAGGCAGGTGTTCGCATCGGTCCCTGTGGAAGCCCTGTGCCATAAGGCCCTCTCTTCGTCATCCTCCGTGAGTCAGGTCCACGCTTTGCGTGGTTCCTGACGCGGAGTTGGGAGAAACGGGGCACTCTATATGAGTGGACGGCGTCGTGCATTTCCTCTTTAATCGGGCCCACTGAGGGGAAACGGGACCGACCTAGTAGGACCAACTGCACGGTTCGTGTCGCGTCTTTTCCAATTTTGCCTAATTTTTCCTTAATGTAATTGCTTGGCAGAACTAAACGAGGAGATCGAAGGAACATTGATTCCTTCCATCTCTTTGGTTTAGTATCTTCGTTTGTATCGGGTGTCGAGGGAGATCGATGGAACTTTGATTCCATCTATCTCTCTCCGGGTCTCCGCTCGCAGCAACCTCCACGTGGTGAGACCTGGTAATCGGTATTACTCGCGACGAACAGTAATTATTCGTCGTGGGTAGTACTGAGCTAATCGGCTGCGAGTTTAGAATAGTAATTTTTACGGTACAGTAGAGTACTTTACGGTACGGTACTTTCAACAAGTTCAATTGATGTATTGAAATAAAATCAATTTCACTGACAGCAGAAACTTTATTTTTGTCCATTATTTGTTTCCATTTCTATAACCCGATCCTATCAAACTGCTAAAACTACTTAAAACTATATGTCCTCAACTATCATGTTCTCCTGATACAAAGAAAATCGGGATCCATGATTCAGAAATTCGTTCGAAAGTACAACAAAATTTCGATTCGCGGAAATTCTTGGAATTTGACGACAATTCTAAGAATCCGCGAAATCGTGCCGCTTCCTCGCATATCGTACACTGACACCAAGAGTCCCAAAATGAAACATTTTCTAAAATTTGTGCCTGAATTTCAACCTTTGGTATCAGGAAAATACCACAAATTTCGATTCTTCAAGTATTAATCAAATGTTAAATTGATATATCTCATAGACAATTATTACTTTCCATGTTTTAAAACTTTAAGAAACATCTCTTTACTTTGAAGTACGATCAAAATTATTATAATCATTTAATCTAAACGCAGAAACGGAGAAACGGAGAAACGGAGAAACGGAGAAACGGAGAAACGGAGAAACGGAGAAACGGAGAAACGGAGAAACGGAGAAACGGAGAAACGGAGAAACGGAGAAACGGAGAAACGGAGAAACGGAGAAACGGAGAAACGGAGAAACGGAGAAACGGAGAAACGGAGAAACGGAGAAACGGAGAAACGGAGAAACGGAGAAACGGAGAAACGGAGAAACGGAGAAACGGAGAAACGGAGAAACGGAGAAACGGAGAAACGGAGAAACGGAGAAACGGAGAAACGGAGAAACGGAGAAACGGAGAAACGGAGAAACGGAGAAACGGAGAAACGGAGAAACGGAGAAACGGAGAAACGGAGAAACGGAGAAACGGAGAAACGGAGAAACGGAGAAAAGGAGAAACGGAGAAACGGAGAAACGGAGAAACGGAGAAACGGAGAAACGGAGAAACGGAGAAACGGAGAAACGGAGAAACGAAGGAAGAAACGGAGAAACGAAGAAACGAAGAAAGAAACGGAGAAACGAAGAAAGAAACGGAGAAGCGAAGAAAGACACGAAGAAACGAAGAAAGAAACCGAGAAACGAAGAACGGAATGAAGAATAGAAGAAAGAAATGGAGAAACGAAGAAAGAAACGGAAAATCGAAGAAAGAAACCGAGAAACGAAGAACGGAATGAAGAATAGAAGAAAGAAATGGAGAAACGAAGAAAGAAACGGAAAATCGAAGAAAGAAACGGAGAAACGAAGAAAGAAACGGAGAAACGAAGAAAGAAACGGAGAAACGAACAAAGAAACGGAGAAACGAACGAAGAAACGGAGAAACGGAGAAATAAATGGAGAAACGAAGAAATAAACGGAAAAACGGAGAAAGAAACGGAGGAACGAACAAAGAAACGGTGAAACGGAGAAACGGAGAAACGGAGAAACTGAGAAACCGAGAATCGGAGAAACGGAGAAACAGAGAAACAGAGAAACCGAGAAACGGAGAAACCGAGAAACGGAGCACCGGAGAAACGGAGGAACGGAGAAACGGAGGAACGGAGAAACGGAGAAACGGAGAAACGGAGAAACGGAGAAACGGAGAAACGGAGAAACGGAGAAACGGAGAAGCGGAGAAACGGAGAAACGGAGAAACGGAGAAACGGAGAAACGGAGAAACGGAGAAACGGAGAAACGGAGAAACGGAGAAACGGAGAAACGGAGAAACGGAGAAACGGAGAAACGGAGAAACGGAGAAACGGAGAAACGGAGAAACGGAGAAACGGAGAAACGGAGAAACGGAGAAACGGAGAAACGGAGAAACGGAGAAGCGGAGAAGCGGAGAAGCGGAGAAACGGAGAAACGGAGAAACGGAGAAACGGAGAAACGGAGAAACGGAGAAACGGAGAAACGGAGAAACGGAGAAACGGAGAAACGGAGAAACGGAGAAGCGGAGAAGCGGAGAAGCGGAGAAACGGAGAAACGGAGAAACGGAGAAACGGAGAAACGGAGAAACGGAGAAACGGAGAAACGGAGAAACGGAGAAACGGAGAAACGGAGAAACGGAGAAACGGAGAAACGGATAAACGGAGAAACGGAGAAACGGAGAAACGGAGAAACGGAGAAACGGAAAAACGGAGAAACGGAGAAACGGAGAAACGGAGAAACGGAGAAACGGAGAAACGAAGGAAGAAACGGAGAAACGAAGAAAGAAACGGAGAAACGAAGAAAGAAACGGAGAAGCGAAGTAAGACACGAAGAAACGAAGAAAGAAACCGAGAAACGAAGAAAGAAACCGAGAAACGAAGAACGGAATGAAGAATAGAAGAAAGAAATGGAGAAACGAAGAAAGAAACGGAAAATCGAAGAAAGAAACGGAGAAACGAAGAAAGAAACGGAGAAACGAACAAAGAAACGGAGAAACCGAGAAACGGAGCACCGGAGAAACGGAGGAACGGAGAAACGGAGGAACGGAGTAACGGAGAAACGGAGAAACGGAGAAACGGAGAAACGGAGAAACGGAGAAACGGAGAAACGGAGAAACGGAGAAACGGAGAAACGGAGAAACGAAGGAAGAAACGGAGAAACGAAGAAAGAAACGGAGAAGCGAAGAAAGACACGAAGAAACGAAGAAAGAAACCGAGAAACGAAGAACGGAATGAAGAATAGAAGAAAGAAATGGAGAAACGAAGAAAGAAACGGAAAATCGGAGAAAGAAACGGAGAAACGAAGAAAGAAACGGAGAAACGAAGAAAGAAACGGAGAAACGAACAAAGAAACGGAGAAACGAACGAAGAAACGGAGAAACGGAGAAATAAATGGAGAAACGAAGAAATAAACGGAGAAACGGAGAAAGAAACGGAGGAACGAACAAAGAAACGGAGAAACGGAGAAACGGAGAAACGGAGAAACTGAGAAACCGAGAATCGGAGAAACGGAGAAACAGAGAAACAGAGAAACCGAGAAACGGAGAAACCGAGAAACGGAGCACCGGAGAAACGGAGGAACGGAGAAACGGAGGAACGGGGAAACGGAGAAACGGAGAAACGGAGAAACGGAGAAACGGAGAAACGGAGAAGCGGAGAAACGGAGAAACGGAGAAACGGAGAAACGGAGAAACGGAGAAACGGAGAAACGGAGAAACGGAGAAACGGAGAAACGGAGAAACGGAGAAACGGAGAAACGGAGAAACGGAGAAACGGAGAAACGGAGAAACGGAGAAACGGAGAAACGGAGAAACGGAGAAACGGAGAAACGGAGAAACGGAGAAACGGAGAAACGGAGAAACGAAGAAAGAAACGGAGAAACGAAGAAAGAAACGGAGAAGCGAAGAAACGGAGAAACGGAGAAACGGAGAAACGGAGAAACGGAGAAACGGAGAAACGAAGGAAGAAACGGAGAAACGAAGAAAGAAACGGACAAACGAAGAAAGAAACGGAGAAGCGAAGAAAGACACGAAGAAACGAAGAAAGAAACCGAGAAACGAAGAACGGAATGAAGAATAGAAGAAAGAAATGGAGAAACGAAGAAAGAAACGGAAAATCGAAGAAAGAAACGGAGAAACGAAGAAAGAAACGGAGAAACGAAGAAAGAAACGGAGAAACGAACAAAGAAACGGAGAAACGAACGAAGAAACGGAGAAACGGAGAAATAAATGGAGAAACGAAGAAATAAACGGAGAAACGGAGAAAGAAACGGAGGAACGAACAAAGAAACGGTGAAACGGAGAAACGGAGAAACTGAGAAACCGAGAATCGGAGAAACGGAGAAAAAGAGAAACCGAGAAACGGAGAAACCGAGAAACGAAGGAAGAAACGGAGAAACGAAGAAAGAAACGGAGAAACGAAGAAAGAAACGGAGAAGCGAAGTAAGACACGAAGAAACGAAGAAAGAAACCGAGAAACGAAGAAAGAAACCGAGAAACGAAGAACGGAATGAAGAATAGAAGAAAGAAATGGAGAAACGAAGAAAGAAACGGAAAATCGAAGAAAGAAACGGAGAAACGAAGAAAGAAACGGAGAAACGAACAAAGAAACGGAGAAACCGAGAAACGGAGCACCGGAGAAACGGAGGAACGGAGAAACGGAGGAACGGAGAAACGGAGAAACGGAGAAACGGAGAAACGGAGAAACGGAGAAACGGAGAAACGGAGAAACGGAGAAACGGAGAAACGGAGAAACGAAGGAAGAAACGGAGAAACGAAGAAAGAAACGGAGAAGCGAAGAAAGACACGAAGAAACGAAGAAAGAAACCGAGAAACGAAGAACGGAATGAAGAATAGAAGAAAGAAATGGAGAAACGAAGAAAGAAACGGAAAATCGGAGAAAGAAACGGAGAAACGAAGAAAGAAACGGAGAAACGAAGAAAGAAACGGAGAAACGAACAAAGAAACGGAGAAACGAACGAAGAAACGGAGAAACGGAGAAATAAATGGAGAAACGAAGAAATAAACGGAGAAACGGAGAAAGAAACGGAGGAACGAACAAAGAAACGGAGAAACGGAGAAACGGAGAAACGGAGAAACGGAGAAACCGAGAATCGGAGAAACGGAGAAACAGAGAAACAGAGAAACCGAGAAACGGAGAAACCGAGAAACGGAGCACCGGAGAAACGGAGGAACGGAGAAACGGAGGAACGGGGAAACGGAGAAACGGAGAAACGGAGAAACGGAGAAACGGAGAAACGGAGAAGCGGAGAAACGGAGAAACGGAGAAACGGAGAAACGGAGAAACGGAGAAACGGAGAAACGGAGAAACGGAGAAACGGAGAAACGGAGAAACGGAGAAACGGAGAAACGGAGAAACGGAGAAACGGAGAAACGGAGAAACGGAGAAACGGAGAAACGGAGAAACGGAGAAACGAAGAAAGAAACGGAGAAACGAAGAAAGAAACGGAGAAACGAACAAAGAAACGGAGAAACGAACGAAGAAACGGAGAAACGGAGAAATAAATGGAGAAACGAAGAAATAAACGGAGAAACGGAGAAAGAAACGGAGGAACGAACAAAGAAACGGTGAAACGGAGAAACGGAGAAACTGAGAAACCGAGAATCGGAGAAACGGAGAAAAAGAGAAACCGAGAAACGGAGAAACCGAGAAACGGAGCACCGGAGAAACGGAGGAACGGAGGAACGGAGAAACGGAGGAACGGAGAAACGGAGAAACGGAGAAACGGAGAAACGGAGAAACGGAGAAACGGAGAAACGAAGGTAAAAACGGAGAAACGAAGAAAGAAACGGAGAAACGAAGAAAGAAACGGAGAAGCGAAGAAAGACACGAAGAAACGAAGAAAGAAACCGAGAAACGAAGAACGGAATGAAGAATAGAAGAAAGAAATGGAGAAACGAAGTAAGAAACGGAAAATCGAAGAAAGAAACGGAGAAACGAAGAAAGAAACGGAGAAACGAACAAAGAAACGGAGAAACGAACAAAGAAACGGAGAAACGAACGAAGAAACGGAGAAACGGAGAAATAAATGGAGAAACGAAGAAATAAACGGAGAAACGGAGAAAGAAACGGAGGAACGAAGAAATAAATGGAGAAACGGAGAAACCGAGAAACGGAGTACCGGAGAAACGGAGGAACGGAGAAACGGAGGAGCGGAGAAACGGAGAAACGGAGAAACGGAGAAACGGAGAAACGGAGAAACGGAGAAACGGAGAAACGGAGAAACGGAGAAGCGGAGAAACGGAGAAACGGAGAAACGGAGAAAAGGAGAAACGGAGCACCGGAGAAACGGAGGAAGGGAGAAACGGAGGAACGGAGAAACGGAGAAACGGAGAAACGGAGAAACGGAGAAACGGAGAAACGGAGAAACGGCGAAACGGAGAATCGGAGAAACGGAGAAACGGAGAAACGGAGAAACGAAGGAAGAAACGGAGAAGCGAAGAAAGACACGAAGAAACGAAGAAAGAAACCGAGAAAAAAAGAACGGAATGAAGAATAGAAGAAAGAAATGGAGAAACGAAGAAATAAACGGAAAATCGTAGAAAGAAACGGAGAAACGAAGAAAGAAACGGAGAAACGGAGAAGGAAACGGTGAAACGGAGAAACGGAGAAACGGAGAAACTGAGAAACCGAGAAACGGAGAAACGGAGAAACAGAGAAACCGAGAAACAGAGAAACAGAGAAACGGAGCACCGGAGAAACGGAGGAACGGAGAAACGGAGAAACGGAGAAACGGAGAAACGGAGAAACGGAGAAACGGAGAAACGGAGAAACGGAGAAACGGAGGAACGGAGAAACGGCGAAACGGAGAATCGGAGAAACGGAGAAACGGAGAAACGGAGAAACGAAGGAAGAAACGGAGAAGCGAAGAAAGACACGAAGAAACGAAGAAAGAAACCGAGAAAAAAAGAACGGAATGAAGAATAGAAGAAAGAAATGGAGAAACGTAGAAAGAAACGGAAAATCGAAGAAAGAAACGGAGAAACGAAGAAAGAAACGGAGAAACGAAGAAAGAAACGGAGAAACCAACAAAGAAACGGAGAAACGAACGAAGAAACGGAGAAACGGAGAAATAAATGGAGAAGCGAAGAAATAAACGGAGAAACGGAGAAAGAAGCGGAGGAACGAAGAAATAAACGGAGAAACGGAGAAAGAAACGGAGGAACGAACAAAGAAACGGTGAAACGGAGAAACGGAGAAACGGAGAAACGGAGAAACTGAGAAACCGAGAAACGGAGAAACGGAGAAACAGAGAAACCGAGAAACGGAGAAACCGAGAAACGGAGCACCGGAGAAACGGAGGAAGGGAGAAACGGAGGAACGGAGAAACGGAGAAACGGAGAAACGGAGAAACGGAGAAACGGAGAAACGGAGAAACGGAGAAACGGCGAAACGGAGAGTCGCAGAAACGGAGAAACGGAGAAACAGAGAAACGGAGAAACGAAGGAAGAAACGGAGAAGCGAAGAAAGACACGAAGAAACGAAGAAAGAAACCGAGAAAAAAAGAACGGAATGAAGAATAGAAGAAAGAAATGGAGAAACGAAGAAATAAACGGAAAATCGAAGAAAGAAACGGAGAAACGAAGAAAGAAACGGAGAAACGGAGAAGGAAACGGTGAAACGGAGAAACGGAGAAACGGAGAAACTGAGAAACCGAGAAACGGAGAAACGGAGAAACAGAGAAACCGAGAAACAGAGAAACAGAGAAACGGAGCACCGGAGAAACGGAGGAACGGAGAAACGGAGAAACGGAGAAACGGAGAAACGGAGAAACGGAGAAACGGAGAAACGGAGAAACGGAGAAACGGAGAAACGGAGAAACGGCGAAACGGAGAATCGGAGAAACGGAGAAACGGAGAAACGGAGAAACGAAGGAAGAAACGGAGAAGCGAAGAAAGACACGAAGAAACGAAGAAAGAAACCGAGAAAAAAAGAACGGAATGAAGAATAGAAGAAAGAAATGGAGAAACGTAGAAAGAAACGGAAAATCGAAGAAAGAAACGGAGAAACGAAGAAAGAAACGGTGAAACGAAGAAAGAAACGGAGAAACGAAGAAGGAAACGGTGAAACGGAGAAACGGAGAAACTGAGAAACCGAGAAACGGAGAAACGGAGAAACAGAGAAACCGAGAAACAGAGAAACAGAGAAACGGAGCACCGGAGAAACGGAGAAACGGAGAAACGGAGAAACGGAGAAACGGAGAAACGGAGAAACGGAGAAACGGAGAAACGGAGAAACGGAGAAACGGATAAACGAAGGAAGAAACGGAGAAACGAAGAAAGAAACGGAGAAACGTAGAAGCGAAGAAAGACACGAAGAAACGAAGAAAGAAACCGAGAAACGAAGAACGGAATGAAGAATAGAAGAAAGAAATGGAGAAACGAAGAAAGAAACGGAAAATCGAAGAAAGAAACGGAGAAACGAAGAAAGAAACGGAGAAACGAAGAAAGAAACGGAGAAACGAACAAAGAAACGGAGAAACGAACGAAGAAACGGAGAAACGGAGAAATAAATGGAGAAGCGAAGAAATAAACGGAGAAACGGAGAAAGAAGCGGAGGAACGAAGAAATAAACGGAGAAACGGAGAAAGAAACGGAGGAACGAACAAAGAAACGGTGAAACGGAGAAACGGAGAAACGGAGAAACGGAGAAACTGAGAAACCGAGAAACGGAGAAACGGAGAAACAGAGAAACCGAGAAACGGAGAAACCGAGAAACGGAGCACCGGAGAAACGGAGGAACGGAGAAACGGAGGAACGGAGAAACGGAGAAACGGAGAAACGGAGAAACGGAGAAACGGAGAAACGGAGAAACGGAGGAACGGAGAAACGGAGAAACGGAGAAACGGAGAAACGGAGAGACGGGAAACGGAGAAACGGAGAAACGGAGAAACGGAGAAACGGAGAAACGAAGGAAGAAACGGAGAAACGAAGAAAGAAACGGAGAAACGGAGAAGCGAAGGAAGACACGAAGAAACGAAGAAAGAAACCGAGAAACGAAGAACGGAATGAAGAATAGAAGAAAGAAATGGAGAAACGAAGAAAGAACCGGAAAATCGAAGAAAGAAACGGAGAAACGAAGAAAGAAACGGAGAAACGAAGAAAGAAACGGAGAAACGAAGAAAGAAACGGAGAAACGAACGAAGAAACGGAGAAACGGAGAAATAAATGGAGAAGCGAAGAAATAAACGGAGAAACGGAGAAAGAAGCGGAGGAACGAAGAAATAAACGGAGAAACGGAGAAAGAAACGGAGGAACGAACAAAGAAACGGTGAAACGGAGAAACGGAGAAACGGAGAAACGGAGAAACTGAGAAACCGAGAAACGGAGAAACGGAGAAACAGAGAAACCGAGAAACGGAGAAACCGAGAAACGGAGCACCGGAGAAACGGAGGAACGGAGAAACGGAGGAACGGAGAAACGGAGAAACGGAGAAACGGAGAAACGGAGAAACGGAGAAACGGAGAAGCGGAGAAACGGAGAAACGGAGAAACGGAGAAACGGAGAAACGGAGAAACGGAGAAACGGAGAAACGGAGAAACGAAGGAAGAAACGGAGAAACGAAGAAAGAAACGGAGAAGCGAAGAAAGAAACCGAGTAACGAAGAACGGAATGAAGAATAGAAGAAAGAAATGGAGAAACGAAGAAAGAAACGGAAAATCGAAGAAAGAAACGGAGAAACGAAGAAAGAAACGGAGAAACGAAGAAGGAAACGGTGAAACGGAGAAACGGAGAAACGGAGAAACTGAGAAACCGAGAAAAGGAGAAACGGAGAAACAGAGAAACCGAGAAACAGAGAAACAGAGAAACGGAGCACCGGAGAAACGGAGGAACGGAGAAACGGAGAAACGGAGAAACGGAGAAACGGAGAAACGGAGAAACGGAGAAACGGAGAAACGGAGAAACGGAGAAACGGAGAAACGGAGAAACGGAGAAACGGAGAAACGGAGAAACGGAGAAACGGAGAAACGGAGAAACGGAGAAACGGAGAAACGGAGAAACGGCGAAACGGAGAATCGGAGAAACGGAGAAACGGAGAAACGGAGAAACGAAGGAAGAAACGGAGAAGCGAAGAAAGACACGAAGAAACGAAGAAAGAAACCGAGAAAAAAAGAACGGAATGAAGAATAGAAGAAAGAAATGGAGAAACGTAGAAAGAAACGGAAAATCGAAGAAAGAAACGGAGAAACGAAGAAAGAAACGGAGAAACGAAGAAAGAAACGGAGAAACGAACAAAGAAACGGAGAAACGAACAAAGAAACGGAGAAACGAACAAAGAAACGGAGAAACGGAGAAATAAATGGAGAAACGATGAAATAAACGGAGAAACGCAGAAAGAAACGGAGGAACGAAGAAGTAAACGGAGAAACGGAGAAAGAAACGGAGGAACGAACAAAGAAACGGTGAAACGGAGAAACGGAGAAACGGAGAAAGTGAGAAACCGAGAAACGGAGAAACGGAGAAACAGAGAAACCGAGAAACAGAGAAACAGAGAAACGGAGCACCGGAGAAACGGAGGAACGGAGAAACGGAGAAACGGAGAAACGGAGAAACGGAGAAACGGAGAAACGGAGAAACGAAGGAAGAAACGGAGAAACGAAGAAAGAAACGGAGAAGCGTAGAAAGAAACCGAGAAACGAGGAACGGAATGAAGAATAGAAGAAAGAAATGGAGAAACGAAGAAAGACACGCAGAAACGAAGAAAGAAACCGAGAAACGTAGAACGGAATGAAGAATAGCAGAAAGAATTGGAGAAACGTAGAAAGAAACGGAAAATCGAAGAAAGAAACGGAGAAACGCAGATAGAAACGGAGAAACGAAGAAAGAAACGGAGAAACGGAGAAAGAAACGGAGGAACGAAGAAGTAAACGGAGAAACGGAGAAAGAATCGGAGGAACGAAAAAAGAAACGGTGAAACGGAGAAACGGAGAAACGGAGAAACTGAGAAACCGAGAAACGGAGAAACGGAGAAACAGAGAAACCGAGAAACAGAGAAACAGAGAAACGGAGCACCGGAGAAACGGAGGAACGGAGAAACGGAGAAACGGAGAAACGGAGAAACGGAGAAACGGAGAAACGGAGAAACGGAGAAACGGAGAAACGGAGAAACGGAGAAACGGAGAAACGGCGAAACGGAGAATCGGAGAAACGGAGAAACGGAGAAACGGAGAAACGAAGGAAGAAACGGAGAAGCGAAGAAAGACACGAAGAAACGAAGAAAGAAACCGAGAAAAAAAGAACGGAATGAAGAATAGAAGAAAGAAATGGAGAAACGTAGAAAGAAACGGAAAATCGAAGAAAGAAACGGAGAAACGAAGAAAGAAACGGAGAAACGAAGAAAGAAACGGAGAAACGAACAAAGAAACAGAGAAACGAACAAAGAAACGGAGAAACGAACAAAGAAACGGAGAAACGGAGAAATAAATGGAGAAACGAAGAAATAAACGGAGAAACGCAGAAAGAAACGGAGGAACGAAGAAATAAACGGAGAAACGGAGAAAGAAACGGAGGAACGAACAAAGAAACGGTGAAACGGAGAAACGGAGAAACGGAGAAACGGAGAAACGGAGAAACGGAGAAACGGAGAAACGGAGAAACGGAGAAACGGAGAAACGGAGAAACGGAGAAACGGAGAAACGGAGAAACGGAGAAACGGAGAAACGGAGAAACGGAGAAACGGAGAAACGGAGAAACGGAGAAACGGAGAAACGGAGAAACGAAGGAAGAAACGGAGAAACGAAGGAAGAAACGGAGAAACGAAGAAAGAAACCGAGAAACGAAGAACGGAATGAAGAATAGAAGAAAGAAATTGAGAAACGAAGAAAGAAACGGAAAATCGAAGAAAGAAACGGAGAAACGAAGAAAGAAACGGAGAAACGAAGAAAGAAACGGAGAAACGAACAAAGAAACGGAGAAACGAACGAAGAAACGGAGAAACGGAGAAATAAATGGAGAAACGAAGAAATAAACGGAGAAACGGAGAAAGAAACGGAGGAACGAACAAAGAAACGGTGAAACGGAGAAAGAAACGGAGGAACGAACGAAGAAACGGTGAAACGGAGAAACGGAGAAACGGAGAAACGGAGAAACGGAGAAACGGAGAAACGGAGAAACGGAGAAACGGAGAAACGGAGAAACGGAGAAACGGAGAAACGGAGAAACGGAGAAACGGAGAAACGGAGAAACGAAGGAAGAAACGGAGAAGCGAAGAAAGAAACGGAGAAACGAAGAAAGAAACGGAGAAGCGAAGAACGACACGAAGAAACGAAGAAAGAAGCCGAGAAACGAAGAACGGAATGAAGAATAGAAGAAAGAAATGGAGAAACGTAGAAAGAAACGGAAAATCGAAGAAAGAAACGGAGAAACGAAGATAGAAACGGAGAAACGAAGAAAGAAACGGAGAAACGAACAAAGAAACGTAGAAACGAACAAAGAAACGGAGAAACGGAGAAATAAATGGAGAAACGAAGAAATAAACGGAGAAACGGAGAAAGAAACGGAGAAGCGAAGAAAGAAACCGAGTAACGAAGAACGGAATGAAGAATAGAAGAAAGAAATGGAGAAACGAAGAAAGAAACGGAAAATCGAAGAAAGAAACGGAGAAACGAAGAAAGAAACGGAGAAACGAAGAAGGAAACGGTGAAACGGAGAAACGGAGAAACGGAGAAACTGAGAAACCGAGAAAAGGAGAAAAGGAGAAACAGAGAAACCGAGAAACAGAGAAACAGAGAAACGGAGCACCGGAGAAACGGAGGAACGGAGAAACGGAGAAACGGAGAAACGGAGAAACGGAGAAACGGAGAAACGGAGAAACGGAGAAACGGAGAAACGGAGAAACGGAGAAACGGAGAAACGGAGAAACGGAGAAACGGAGAAACGGAGAAACGGAGAAACGGCGAAACGGAGAATCGGAGAAACGGAGAAACGGAGAAACGGAGAAACGAAGGAAGAAACGGAGAAGCGAAGAAAGACACGAAGAAACGAAGAAAGAAACCGAGAAAAAAAGAACGGAATGAAGAATAGAAGAAAGAAATGGAGAAACGTAGAAAGAAACGGAAAATCGAAGAAAGAAACGGAGAAACGAAGAAAGAAACGGAGAAACGAAGAAAGAAACGGAGAAACTAACAAAGAAACGGAGAAACGAACAAAGAAACGGAGAAACGAACAAAGAAACGGAGAAACGGAGAAATAAATGGAGAAACGATGAAATAAACGGAGAAACGCAGAAAGAAACGGAGGAACGAAGAAATAAACGGAGAAACGGAGAAAGAAACGGAGGAACGAACAAAGAAACGGTGAAACGGAGAAACGGAGAAACGGAGAAAGTGAGAAACCGAGAAACGGAGAAACGGAGAAACAGAGAAACCGAGAAACAGAGAAACAGAGAAACGGAGCACCGGAGAAACGGAGGAACGGAGAAACGGAGAAACGGAGAAACGGAGAAACGGAGAAACGGAGAAACGGAGAAACGAAGGAAGAAACGGAGAAACGAAGAAAGAAACGGAGAAGCGTAGATAGAAACCGAGAAACGAGGAACGGAATGAAGAATAGAAGAAAGAAATGGAGAAACGAAGAAAGACACGCAGAAACGAAGAAAGAAACCGAGAAACGTAGAACGGAATGAAGAATAGCAGAAAGAATTGGAGAAACGTAGAAAGAAACGGAAAATCGAAGAAAGAAACGGAGAAACGCAGATAGAAACGGAGAAACGAAGAAAGAAACGGAGAAACGGAGAAAGAAACGGAGGAACGAAGAAGTAAACGGAGAAACGGAGAAAGAATCGGAGGAACGAAAAAAGAAACGGTGAAACGGAGAAACGGAGAAACGGAGAAACTGAGAAACCGAGAAACGGAGAAACGGAGAAACAGAGAAACCGAGAAACAGAGAAACAGAGAAACGGAGCACCGGAGAAACGGAGGAACGGAGAAACGGAGAAACGGAGAAACGGAGAAACGGAGAAACGGAGAAACGGAGAAACGGAGAAACGGAGAAACGGAGAAACGGAGAAACGGAGAAACGGAGAAACGGAGAAACGGAGAAACGGAGAAACGGAGAAACGGAGAAACGGAGAAACGGAGAAACGAAGGAAGAAACGGAGAAGCGAAGAAAGAAACCGAGAAAAAAAGAACGGAATGAAGAATAGAAGAAAGAAATGGAGAAACGTAGAAAGAAACGGAAAATCGAAGAAAGAAACGGAGGAACGAAGAAAGAAACGGAGAAACGAAGAAAGAAACGGAGAAACGAACAAAGAAACAGAGAAACGAACAAAGAAACGGAGAAACGAACAAAGAAACGGAGAAACGGAGAAATAAATGGAGAAACGAAGAAATAAACGGAGAAACGCAGAAAGAAACGGAGGAACGAAGAAATAAACGGAGAAACGGAGAAAGAAACGGAGGAACGAACAAAGAAACGGTGAAACGGAGAAACGGAGAAACGGAGAAACGGAGAAACGGAGAAACGGAGAAACGGAGAAACGGAGAAACGGAGAAACGGAGAAACGGAGAAACGGAGAAACGCAGAAACGGAGAAGCGGAGAAGCGGAGAAGCGGAGAAACGGAGAAACGGAGAAACGGAGAAACGGAGAAACGGAGAAACGGAGAAGCGGAGAAGCGGAGAAGCGGAGAAACGGAGAAACGGAGAAACGGAGAAACGGAGAAACGGAGAAACGGAGAAACGGAGAAACGGAGAAACGGAGAAACGGAGAAACGGAGAAACGGAGAAACGGAGAAACGGAGAAACGGAGAAACGGAGAAACGGAGAAACGGAGAAACGGAGAAACGGAGAAACGGAGAAACGGAGAAACGGAGAAACGGAGAAACGGAGAAACGGAGAAACGGAGAAACGGAGAAACGGAGAAACGGAGAAACGGAGAAACGGAGAAACGGAGAAACGGAGAAACGCAGAAACGGAGAAGCGGAGAAGCGGAGAAACGGAGAAACGGAGAAACGGAGAAACGGAGAAACGGAGAAACGGAGAAACGGAGAAGCGGAGAAGCGGAGAAACGGAGAAACGGAGAAACGGAGAAACGGAGAAACGGAGAAACGGAGAAACGGAGAAACGGAGAAACGGAGAAACGGAGAAACGGAGAAACGGAGAAACGGAGAAACGGAGAAACGGAGAAACGGAGAAACGGAGAAACGGAGAAACGGAGAAACGGAGAAACGGAGAAACGGAGAAACGGAGAAACGGAGAAACGGAGAAACGGAGAAACGGAGAAACGGAGAAACGGAGAAACGGAGAAACGGAGAAACGGAGAAACGGAGAAACGAAGGAAGAATCGGAGAAACGAAGGAAGAAACGGAGAAACGAAGAAAGAAACCGAGAAACGAAGAACGGAATGAAGAATAGAAGAAAGAAATTGAGAAACGAAGAAAGAAACGGAAAATCGAAGAAAGAAACGGAGAAACGAAGAAAGAAACGGAGAAACGAAGAAAGAAACGGAGAAACGAACAAAGAAACGGAGAAACGAACGAAGAAACGGAGAAACGGAGAAATAAATGGAGAAACGAAGAAATAAACGGTGAAACGGAGAAAGAAACGGAGGTACGAAGAAATAAACGGAGAAACGGAGAAAGAAACGGAGGAACGAACAAAGAAACGGTGAAACGGAGAAAGAAACGGAGGAACGAACGAAGAAACGGTGAAACGGAGAAACGGAGAAACGGAGAAACGGAGAAACGGAGAAACGGAGAAACGGAGAAACGGAGAAACGGAGAAACGGAGAAACGGAGAAACGGAGAAACGGAGAAACGGAGAAACGGAGAAACGGAGAAACGGAGAAACGGAGAAACGAAGGAAGAAACGGAGAAGCGAAGAAAGAAACGGAGAAACGAAGAAAGAAACGGAGAAGCGAAGAAAGAAACGGAGAAACGAAGAAGGAAACGGTGAAACGGAGAAACGGAGAAACGGAGAAACTGAGAAACCGAGAAAAGGAGAAAAGGAGAAACAGAGAAACCGAGAAACAGAGAAACAGAGAAACGGAGCACCGGAGAAACGGAGGAACGGAGAAACGGAGAAACGGAGAAACGGAGAAACGGAGAAACGGAGAAACGGAGAAACGGAGAAACGGAGAAACGGAGAAACGGAGAAACGGAGAAACGGCGAAACGGAGAATCGGAGAAACGGAGAAACGGAGAAACGGAGAAACGAAGGAAGAAACGGAGAAGCGAAGAAAGACACGAAGAAACGAAGAAAGAAACCGAGAAAAAAAGAACGGAATGAAGAATAGAAGAAAGAAATGGAGAAACGTAGAAAGAAACGGAAAATCGAAGAAAGAAACGGAGAAACGAAGAAAGAAACGGAGAAACGAAGAAAGAAACGGAGAAACTAACAAAGAAACGGAGAAACGAACAAAGAAACGGAGAAACGAACAAAGAAACGGAGAAACGGAGAAATAAATGGAGAAACGATGAAATAAACGGAGAAACGCAGAAAGAAACGGAGGAACGAAGAAATAAACGGAGAAACGGAGAAAGAAACGGAGGAACGAACAAAGAAACGGTGAAACGGAGAAACGGAGAAACGGAGAAAGTGAGAAACCGAGAAACGGAGAAACGGAGAAACAGAGAAACCGAGAAACAGAGAAACAGAGAAACGGAGCACCGGAGAAACGGAGGAACGGAGAAACGGAGAAACGGAGAAACGGAGAAACGGAGAAACGGAGAAACGGAGAAACGAAGGAAGAAACGGAGAAACGAAGAAAGAAACGGAGAAGCGTAGATAGAAACCGAGAAACGAGGAACGGAATGAAGAATAGAAGAAAGAAATGGAGAAACGAAGAAAGACACGCAGAAACGAAGAAAGAAACCGAGAAACGTAGAACGGAATGAAGAATAGCAGAAAGAATTGGAGAAACGTAGAAAGAAACGGAAAATCGAAGAAAGAAACGGAGAAACGCAGATAGAAACGGAGAAACGAAGAAAGAAACGGAGAAACGGAGAAAGAAACGGAGGAACGAAGAAGTAAACGGAGAAACGGAGAAAGAATCGGAGGAACGAAAAAAGAAACGGTGAAACGGAGAAACGGAGAAACGGAGAAACTGAGAAACCGAGAAACGGAGAAACGGAGAAACAGAGAAACCGAGAAACAGAGAAACAGAGAAACGGAGCACCGGAGAAACGGAGGAACGGAGAAACGGAGAAACGGAGAAACGGAGAAACGGAGAAACGGAGAAACGGAGAAACGGAGAAACGGAGAAACGGAGAAACGGAGAAACGGAGAAACGGAGAAACGGAGAAACGGAGAAACGGAGAAACGGAGAAACGGAGAAACGGAGAAACGGAGAAACGGAGAAACGAAGGAAGAAACGGAGAAGCGAAGAAAGAAACCGAGAAAAAAAGAACGGAATGAAGAATAGAAGAAAGAAATGGAGAAACGTAGAAAGAAACGGAAAATCGAAGAAAGAAACGGAGGAACGAAGAAAGAAACGGAGAAACGAAGAAAGAAACGGAGAAACGAACAAAGAAACAGAGAAACGAACAAAGAAACGGAGAAACGAACAAAGAAACGGAGAAACGGAGAAATAAATGGAGAAACGAAGAAATAAACGGAGAAACGCAGAAAGAAACGGAGGAACGAAGAAATAAACGGAGAAACGGAGAAAGAAACGGAGGAACGAACAAAGAAACGGTGAAACGGAGAAACGGAGAAACGGAGAAACGGAGAAACGGAGAAACGGAGAAACGGAGAAACGGAGAAACGGAGAAACGGAGAAACGGAGAAACGCAGAAACGGAGAAGCGGAGAAGCGGAGAAGCGGAGAAACGGAGAAACGGAGAAACGGAGAAACGGAGAAACGGAGAAACGGAGAAGCGGAGAAGCGGAGAAGCGGAGAAACGGAGAAACGGAGAAACGGAGAAACGGAGAAACGGAGAAACGGAGAAACGGAGAAACGGAGAAACGGAGAAACGGAGAAACGGAGAAACGGAGAAACGGAGAAACGGAGAAACGGAGAAACGGAGAAACGGAGAAACGGAGAAACGGAGAAACGGAGAAACGGAGAAACGGAGAAACGGAGAAACGGAGAAACGGAGAAACGGAGAAACGGAGAAACGGAGAAACGGAGAAACGGAGAAACGGAGAAACGGAGAAACGGAGAAACGGAGAAACGGAGAAACGGAGAAACGCAGAAACGGAGAAGCGGAGAAGCGGAGAAACGGAGAAACGGAGAAACGGAGAAACGGAGAAACGGAGAAACGGAGAAACGGAGAAGCGGAGAAGCGGAGAAACGGAGAAACGGAGAAACGGAGAAACGGAGAAACGGAGAAACGGAGAAACGGAGAAACGGAGAAACGGAGAAACGAAGGAAGAAACGGAGAAGCGAAGAAAGAAACGGAGAAACGAAGAAAGAAACGGAGAAGCGAAGAAAGAAACGGAGAAACGAAGAAGGAAACGGTGAAACGGAGAAACGGAGAAACGGAGAAACTGAGAAACCGAGAAAAGGAGAAAAGGAGAAACAGAGAAACCGAGAAACAGAGAAACAGAGAAACGGAGCACCGGAGAAACGGAGGAACGGAGAAACGGAGAAACGGAGAAACGGAGAAACGGAGAAACGGAGAAACGGAGAAACGGAGAAACGGAGAAACGGAGAAACGGAGAAACGGAGAAACGGCGAAACGGAGAATCGGAGAAACGGAGAAACGGAGAAACGGAGAAACGAAGGAAGAAACGGAGAAGCGAAGAAAGACACGAAGAAACGAAGAAAGAAACCGAGAAAAAAAGAACGGAATGAAGAATAGAAGAAAGAAATGGAGAAACGTAGAAAGAAACGGAAAATCGAAGAAAGAAACGGAGAAACGAAGAAAGAAACGGAGAAACGAAGAAAGAAACGGAGAAACTAACAAAGAAACGGAGAAACGAACAAAGAAACGGAGAAACGAACAAAGAAACGGAGAAACGGAGAAATAAATGGAGAAACGATGAAATAAACGGAGAAACGCAGAAAGAAACGGAGGAACGAAGAAATAAACGGAGAAACGGAGAAAGAAACGGAGGAACGAACAAAGAAACGGTGAAACGGAGAAACGGAGAAACGGAGAAAGTGAGAAACCGAGAAACGGAGAAACGGAGAAACAGAGAAACCGAGAAACAGAGAAACAGAGAAACGGAGCACCGGAGAAACGGAGGAACGGAGAAACGGAGAAACGGAGAAACGGAGAAACGGAGAAACGGAGAAACGGAGAAACGAAGGAAGAAACGGAGAAACGAAGAAAGAAACGGAGAAGCGTAGATAGAAACCGAGAAACGAGGAACGGAATGAAGAATAGAAGAAAGAAATGGAGAAACGAAGAAAGACACGCAGAAACGAAGAAAGAAACCGAGAAACGTAGAACGGAATGAAGAATAGCAGAAAGAATTGGAGAAACGTAGAAAGAAACGGAAAATCGAAGAAAGAAACGGAGAAACGCAGATAGAAACGGAGAAACGAAGAAAGAAACGGAGAAACGGAGAAAGAAACGGAGGAACGAAGAAGTAAACGGAGAAACGGAGAAAGAATCGGAGGAACGAAAAAAGAAACGGTGAAACGGAGAAACGGAGAAACGGAGAAACTGAGAAACCGAGAAACGGAGAAACGGAGAAACAGAGAAACCGAGAAACAGAGAAACAGAGAAACGGAGCACCGGAGAAACGGAGGAACGGAGAAACGGAGAAACGGAGAAACGGAGAAACGGAGAAACGGAGAAACGGAGAAACGGAGAAACGGAGAAACGGAGAAACGGAGAAACGGAGAAACGGAGAAACGGAGAAACGGAGAAACGGAGAAACGGAGAAACGGAGAAACGGAGAAACGAAGGAAGAAACGGAGAAGCGAAGAAAGAAACCGAGAAAAAAAGAACGGAATGAAGAATAGAAGAAAGAAATGGAGAAACGTAGAAAGAAACGGAAAATCGAAGAAAGAAACGGAGGAACGAAGAAAGAAACGGAGAAACGAAGAAAGAAACGGAGAAACGAACAAAGAAACAGAGAAACGAACAAAGAAACGGAGAAACGAACAAAGAAACGGAGAAACGGAGAAATAAATGGAGAAACGAAGAAATAAACGGAGAAACGCAGAAAGAAACGGAGGAACGAAGAAATAAACGGAGAAACGGAGAAAGAAACGGAGGAACGAACAAAGAAACGGTGAAACGGAGAAACGGAGAAACGGAGAAACGGAGAAACGGAGAAACGGAGAAACGGAGAAACGGAGAAACGGAGAAACGGAGAAACGGAGAAACGCAGAAACGGAGAAGCGGAGAAGCGGAGAAGCGGAGAAACGGAGAAACGGAGAAACGGAGAAACGGAGAAACGGAGAAACGGAGAAGCGGAGAAGCGGAGAAGCGGAGAAACGGAGAAACGGAGAAACGGAGAAACGGAGAAACGGAGAAACGGAGAAACGGAGAAACGGAGAAACGGAGAAACGGAGAAACGGAGAAACGGAGAAACGGAGAAACGGAGAAACGGAGAAACGGAGAAACGGAGAAACGGAGAAACGGAGAAACGGAGAAACGGAGAAACGGAGAAACGGAGAAACGGAGAAACGGAGAAACGGAGAAACGGAGAAACGGAGAAACGGAGAAACGGAGAAACGGAGAAACGGAGAAACGGAGAAACGGAGAAACGGAGAAACGGAGAAACGCAGAAACGGAGAAGCGGAGAAGCGGAGAAACGGAGAAACGGAGAAACGGAGAAACGGAGAAACGGAGAAACGGAGAAACGGAGAAGCGGAGAAGCGGAGAAACGGAGAAACGGAGAAACGGAGAAACGGAGAAACGGAGAAACGGAGAAACGGAGAAACGGAGAAACGGAGAAACGGAGAAACGGAGAAACGGAGAAACGGAGAAACGGAGAAACGGAGAAACGGAGAAACGGAGAAACGGAGAAACGGAGAAACGGAGAAACGGAGAAACGGAGAAACGGAGAAACGGAGAAACGGAGAAACGGAGAAACGGAGAAACGGAGAAACGGAGAAACGGAGAAACGGAGAAACGGAGAAACGGAGAAACGGAGAAACGGAGAAACGGAGAAACGGAGAAACGGAGAAACGAAGGAAGAATCGGAGAAACGAAGGAAGAAACGGAGAAACGAAGAAAGAAACCGAGAAACGAAGAACGGAATGAAGAATAGAAGAAAGAAATTGAGAAACGAAGAAAGAAACGGAAAATCGAAGAAAGAAACGGAGAAACGAAGAAAGAAACGGAGAAACGAAGAAAGAAACGGAGAAACGAACAAAGAAACGGAGAAACGAACGAAGAAACGGAGAAACGGAGAAATAAATGGAGAAACGAAGAAATAAACGGTGAAACGGAGAAAGAAACGGAGGTACGAAGAAATAAACGGAGAAACGGAGAAAGAAACGGAGGAACGAACAAAGAAACGGTGAAACGGAGAAAGAAACGGAGGAACGAACGAAGAAACGGTGAAACGGAGAAACGGAGAAACGGAGAAACGGAGAAACGGAGAAACGGAGAAACGGAGAAACGGAGAAACGGAGAAACGGAGAAACGGAGAAACGGAGAAACGGAGAAACGGAGAAACGGAGAAACGAAGGAAGAAACGGAGAAGCGAAGAAAGAAACGGAGAAACGAAGAAAGAAACGGAGAAGCGAAGAACGACACGAAGAAACGAAGAAAGAAGCCGAGAAACGAAGAACGGAATGAAGAATAGAAGAAAGAAATGGAGAAACGTAGAAAGAAACGGAAAATCGAAGAAAGAAACGGAGAAACGAAGATAGAAACGGAGAAACGAAGAAAGAAACGGAGAAACGAACAAAGAAACGTAGAAACGAACAAAGAAACGGAGAAACGGAGAAATAAATGGAGAAACGAAGAAATAAACGGAGAAACAGAGAAAGAAACGGAGGAACGAAGAAGTAAACGGAGAAACGGAGAAAGAATCGGAGGAACGAAAAAAGAAACGGTGAAACGGAGAAACGGAGAAACGGAGAAACTGAGAAACCGAGAAACGGGGAAACGGAGAAACAGAGAAACCGAGAAACAGAGAAACAGAGAAACGGAGCACCGGAGAAACGGAGGAACGCAGAAACGGAGAAACGGAGAAACGGAGAAACGGAGAATCGGAGAAACGGAGAAACGGAGAAACGGAGAAACGGGGAATCGGAGAAACGGAGAAACGAACAAAGAAACGGAGAAACGGAGAAACGGAGAAACGGAGAAACGGCGAAACGGAGGAACGAACAAAGAAACGGTCAAACGGAGAAACGGAGAAACGGAGAAACGGAGAAACGGAGAAACGTAGAAACGTAGAAACGGAGAAACGGAGAAACGGAGAAACGAAGAAACGGAGAAACGGAGAAACGGAGAAACGGAGAAACGAAGGAAGAAACGGAGAAGCGAAGAAAGACACGAAGAAACGAAGAAAGAAACCGAGAAAAAAAGAACGGAATGAAGAATAGAAGAAAGAAATGGAGAAACGTAGAAAGAAACGGAAAATCGAAGAAAGAAACGGAGAAACGAAGAAAGAAACGGAGAAACGAAGAAAGAAACGGGGAAACGAACAAGGAAACGGAGAAACGGAGAAATAAATGGAGAAACGAAGAAATAAACGGAGAAACGCAGAAAGAAACGGAGGAACGAAGAAATAAACGGAGAAACGGAGAAAGAAACGGAGGAACGAACAAAGAAACGGTGAAACGGAGAAACGGAGAAACGGAGAAACTGAGAAACCGAGAATCGGAAAAACGGAGAAACAGAGAAACCGAGAAACGGAGAAACCGAGAAACGGAGCACCGGAGAAACGGAGGAACGGCGACACGGAGGAACGGAGAAACGGAGAAACGGAGAAACGGAGAAACGGAGAAACGGAGAAACGGAGAAACGGAGAAACGAAGAAACGGAGAAACGGAGAAACGGAGTAACGGAGAAACGGAGAAACGGAGAAACGGAGAAACGGAGAAACGGAGAAACGGAGAAACAGAGAAACAGAGAAACGGAGAAACGGAGAAACGGAGAAACGGAGAAACGGAGAAACGGAGAAACGGCGATACGGAGAAACGGAGAAACTGAGAAACGGAGAAACGGAGAAACGGAGAAACGGAGAAACGGAGAAACGGAGAAACGAAGGAAGAAACGGAGAAACGAAGAAAGAAACCGAGAAACGAAGAACGGAATGAAGAATAGAAGAAAGAAATTGAGAAACGAAGAAAGAAACGGAAAATCGAAGAAAGACACGGAGAAACGAAGAAAGAAACGGAGAAACGAAGAAAGAAACGGAGAAACGAACAAAGAAACGGAGAAACGAACGAAGAAACGGAGAAACGGAGAAATAAATGGAGAAACGAAGAAATAAACGGTGAAACGGAGAAAGAAACGGAGGTACGAAGAAATAAACGGAGAAACGGAGAAAGAAACGGAGGAACGAACAAAGAAACGGTGAAACGGAGAAAGAAACGGAGGAACGAACGAGGAAACGGTGAAACGGAGAAACGGAGAAACGGAGAAACGGAGAAACGGAGAAACGGAGAAACGGAGAAACGGAGAAACGGAGAAACGGAGAAACGGAGAAACGGAGAAACGGAGAAACGGAGAAACGAAGGAAGAAACGGAGAAGCGAAGAAAGAAACGGAGAAACGAAGAAAGAAACGGAGAAGCGAAGAACGACACGAAGAAACGAAGAAAGAAACCGAGAAACGAAGAACGGAATGAAGAATAGAAGAAAGAAATGGAGAAACGTAGAAAGAAACGGAAAATCGAAGAAAGAAACGGAGAAACGAAGATAGAAACGGAGAAACGAACAAAGAAACGTAGAAACGAACAAAGAAACGGAGAAACGGAGAAATAAATGGAGAAACGAAGAAATAAACGGAGAAACGGAGAAAGAAACGGAGGAACGAAGAAGTAAACGGAGAAACGGAGAAAGAATCGGAGGAACGAAAAAAGAAACGGTGAAACGGAGAAACGGAGAAACGGAGAAACTGAGAAACCGAGAAACGGGGAAACGGAGAAACAGAGAAACCGAGAAACAGAGAAACAGAGAAACGGAGCACCGGAGAAACGGAGGAACGCAGAAACGGAGAAACGGAGAAACGGAGAATCGGAGAAACGGAGAAACGGAGAAACGGAGAAACGGGGAATCGGAGAAACGGAGAAACGAACAAAGAAACGGAGAAACGGAGAAACGGAGAAACGGAGAAACGGCGAAACGGAGGAACGAACAAAGAAACGGTCAAACGGAGAAACGGAGAAACGGAGAAACGGAGAAACGGAGAAACGTAGAAACGTAGAAACGGAGAAACGGAGAAACGGAGAAACGAAGAAACGGAGAAACGGAGAAACGGAGAAACGGAGAAACGAAGGAAGAAACGGAGAAGCGAAGAAAGACACGAAGAAACGAAGAAAGAAACCGAGAAAAAAAGAACGGAATGAAGAATAGAAGAAAGAAATGGAGAAACGTAGAAAGAAACGGAAAATCGAAGAAAGAAACGGAGAAACGAAGAAAGAAACGGAGAAACGAAGAAAGAAACGGAGAAACGAACAAGGAAACGGAGAAACGGAGAAATAAATGGAGAAACGAAGAAATAAACGGAGAAACGCAGAAAGAAACGGAGGAACGAAGAAATAAACGGAGAAACGGAGAAAGAAACGGAGGAACGAACAAAGAAACGGTGAAACGGAGAAACGGAGAAACGGAGAAACTGAGAAACCGAGAATCGGAAAAACGGAGAAACAGAGAAACCGAGAAACGGAGAAACCGAGAAACGGAGCACCGGAGAAACGGAGGAACGGCGAAACGGAGGAACGGAGAAACGGAGAAACGGAGAAACGGAGAAACGGAGAAACGGAGAAACGGAGAAACGGAGAAACGAAGAAACGGAGAAACGGAGAAACGGAGTAACGGAGAAACGGAGAAACGGAGAAACGGAGAAACGGAGAAACGGAGAAACGGAGAAACAGAGAAACGGAGAAACGGAGAAACGGAGAAACGGAGAAACGGAGAAACGGAGAAACGGAGAAACGGCGAAACGGAGAAACGGAGAAACGGAGAAACGGAGAAACGGAGAAACGGAGAAACGAAGGAAGAAACGGAGAAGCGAAGAAAGAAACGGAGAAACGAAGAAAGAAACGGAGAAGCGAAGAACGACACGAAGAAACGAAGAAAGAAACCGAGAAACGAAGAATGGAATGAAGAATAGAGGAAAGAAATGGAGACACGAAGAAAGAAACGGAAAATCGAAGAAAGAAACGGAGAAACGAAGAAAGAAACGGAGAAACGAAGAAAGAAACGGAGAAACGAACAAAGAAACGGAGAAACGGAGAAACGAAGAAACGAAGAAACGGAGAAACGGAGAAACGGAGAAACGGAGAAACGGAGAAACGGCGAAACGGAGAAACGGAGAAACGGAGAAACGGAGGAACGGAGAAACGGAGAAACGGAGAAACGGAGAAACGGAGAAACGGAGAAACGGAGAAACGGAGAAACGGAGAAACGGAGAAACGGAGAAACGGAGAAACGGAGAAACGGAGAAACGGAGAAACGGAGAAACGAAGGAAGAATCGGAGAAACGAAGGAAGAAACGGAGAAACGAAGAAAGAAACCGAGAAACGAAGAACGGAATGAAGAATAGAAGAAAGAAATTGAGAAACGAAGAAAGAAACGGAAAATCGAAGAAAGAAACGGAGAAACGAAGAAAGAAACGGAGAAACGAAGAAAGAAACGGAGAAACGAACAAAGAAACGGAGAAACGAACGAAGAAACGGAGAAACGGAGAAATAAATGGAGAAACGAAGAAATAAACGGTGAAACGGAGAAAGAAACGGAGGTACGAAGAAATAAACGGAGAAACGGAGAAAGAAACGGAGGAACGAACAAAGAAACGGTGAAACGGAGAAAGAAACGGAGGAACGAACGAAGAAACGGTGAAACGGAGAAACGGAGAAACGGAGAAACGGAGAAACGGAGAAACGGAGAAACGGAGAAACGGAGAAACGGAGAAACGGAGAAACGGAGAAACGGAGAAACGGAGAAACGGAGAAACGGAGAAACGGAGAAACGGAGAAACGGAGAAACGAAGGAAGAAACGGAGAAGCGAAGAAAGAAACGGAGAAACGAAGAAAGAAACGGAGAAGCGAAGAACGACACGAAGAAACGAAGAAAGAAGCCGAGAAACGAAGAACGGAATGAAGAATAGAAGAAAGAAATGGAGAAACGTAGAAAGAAACGGAAAATCGAAGAAAGAAACGGAGAAACGAAGATAGAAACGGAGAAACGAAGAAAGAAACGGAGAAACGAACAAAGAAACGTAGAAACGAACAAAGAAACGGAGAAACGGAGAAATAAATGGAGAAACGAAGAAATAAACGGAGAAACGGAGAAAGAAACGGAGGAGTAAACGGAGAAACGGAGAAAGAATCGGAGGAACGAAAAAAGAAACGGTGAAACGGAGAAACGGAGAAACGGAGAAACTGAGAAACCGAGAAACGGGGAAACGGAGAAACAGAGAAACCGAGAAACAGAGAAACAGAGAAACGGAGCACCGGAGAAACGGAGGAACGCAGAAACGGAGAAACGGAGAAACGGAGAAACGGAGAATCGGAGAAACGGAGAAACGGAGAAACGGAGAAACGGGGAATCGGAGAAACGGAGAAACGAACAAAGAAACGGAGAAACGGAGAAACGGAGAAACGGAGAAACGGCGAAACGGAGGAACGAACAAAGAAACGGTCAAACGGAGAAACGGAGAAACGGAAAAACGGAGAAACGGAGAAACGTAGAAACGTAGAAACGGAGAAACGGAGAAACGGAGAAACGAAGAAACGGAGAAACGGAGAAACGGAGAAACGGAGAAACGAAGGAAGAAACGGAGAAGCGAAGAAAGACACGAAGAAACGAAGAAAGAAACCGAGAAAAAAAGAACGGAATGAAGAATAGAAGAAAGAAATGGAGAAACGTAGAAAGAAACGGAAAATCGAAGAAAGAAACGGAGAAACGAAGAAAGAAACGGAGAAACGAAGAAAGAAACGGGGAAACGAACAAGGAAACGGAGAAACGGAGAAATAAATGGAGAAACGAAGAAATAAACGGAGAAACGCAGAAAGAAACGGAGGAACGAAGAAATAAACGGAGAAACGGAGAAAGAAACGGAGGAACGAACAAAGAAACGGTGAAACGGAGAAACGGAGAAACGGAGAAACGGAGAAACTGAGAAACCGAGAATCGGAAAAACGGAGAAACAGAGAAACCGAGAAACGGAGAAACCGAGAAACGGAGCACCGGAGAAACGGAGGAACGGCGAAACGGAGGAACGGAGAAACGGAGAAACGGAGAAACGGAGAAACGGAGAAACGGAGAAACGGAGAAACGGAGAAACGGAGAAACGAAGAAACGGAGAAACGGAGAAACGGAGTAACGGAGAAACGGAGAAACGGAGAAACGGAGAAACGGAGAAACGGAGAAACGGAGAAACAGAGAAACGGAGAAACGGAGAAACGGAGAAACGGAGAAACGGAGAAACGGAGAAACGGCGATACGGAGAAACGGAGAAACTGAGAAACGGAGAAACGGAGAAACGGAGAAACGGAGAAACGGAGAAACGGAGAAACGGAGAAACGGAGTAACGGAGAAACGGAGAAACGGAGAAACGGAGAAACGGAGAAACGGAGAAACAGAGAAACGGAGAAACGGAGAAACGGAGAAACGGAGAAACGGAGAAACGGAGAAACGGAGAAACGGCGATACGGAGAAACGGAGAAACTGAGAAACGGAGAAACGGAGAAACGGAGAAACGGAGAAACGGAGAAACGGAGAAACGGAGAAACGGAGAAACGGAGAAACGAAGAAAGAAACGGAGAAACGAACAAAGAAACGGAGAAACGAACGAAGAAACGGAGAAACGGAGAAATAAATGGAGAAACGAAGAAATAAACGGTGAAACGGAGAAAGAAACGGAGGTACGAAGAAATAAACGGAGAAACGGAGAAAGAAACGGAGGAACGAACAAAGAAACGGTGAAACGGAGAAAGAAACGGAGGAACGAACGAGGAAACGGTGAAACGGAGAAACGGAGAAACGGAGAAACGGAGAAACGGAGAAACGGAGAAACGGAGAAACGGAGAAACGGAGAAACGGAGAAACGGAGAAACGGAGAAACGGAGAAACGGAGAAACGGAGAAACGAAGGAAGAAACGGAGAAGCGAAGAAAGAAACGGAGAAACGAAGAAAGAAACGGAGAAGCGAAGAACGACACGAAGAAACGAAGAAAGAAACCGAGAAACGAAGAACGGAATGAAGAATAGAAGAAAGAAATGGAGAAACGTAGAAAGAAAGAAACGGAGAAACGAAGATAGAAACGGAGAAACGAACAAAGAAACGTAGAAACGAACAAAGAAACGGAGAAACGGAGAAATAAATGGAGAAACGAAGAAATAAACGGAGAAACGGAGAAAGAAACGGAGGAACGAAGAAGTAAACGGAGAAACGGAGAAAGAATCGGAGGAACGAAAAAAGAAACGGTGAAACGGAGAAACGGAGAAACGGAGAAACTGAGAAACCGAGAAACGGGGAAACGGAGAAACAGAGAAACCGAGAAACAGAGAAACTGAGAAACGGAGCACCGGAGAAACGGAGGAACGCAGAAACGGAGAAACGGAGAAACGGAGAAACGGAGAATCGGAGAAACGGAGAAACGGAGAAACGGAGAAACGGGGAATCGGAGAAACGGAGAAACGAACAAAGAAACGGAGAAACGGAGAAACGGAGAAACGGAGAAACGGCGAAACGGAGGAACGAACAAAGAAACGGTCAAACGGAGAAACGGAGAAACGGAGAAACGGAGAAACGGAGAAACGTAGAAACGTAGAAACGGAGAAACGGAGAAACGGAGAAACGAAGAAACGGAGAAACGGAGAAACGGAGAAACGGAGAAACGAAGGAAGAAACGGAGAAGCGAAGGAAGACACGAAGAAACGAAGAAAGAAACCGAGAAAAAAAGAACGGAATGAAGAATAGAAGAAAGAAATGGAGAAACGTAGAAAGAAACGGAAAATCGAAGAAAGAAACGGAGAAACGAAGAAAGAAACGGAGAAACGAAGAAAGAAACGGAGAAACGAACAAGGAAACGGAGAAACGGAGAAATAAATGGAGAAACGAAGAAATAAACGGAGAAACGCAGAAAGAAACGGAGGAACGAAGAAATAAACGGAGAAAGAAACGGAGGAACGAACAAAGAAACGGTGAAACGGAGAAACGGAGAAACGGAGAAACTGAGAAACCGAGAATCGGAAAAACGGAGAAACAGAGAAACCGAGAAACGGAGAAACCGAGAAACGGAGCACCGGAGAAACGGAGGAACGGCGAAACGGAGGAACGGAGAAACGGAGAAACGGAGAAACGGAGAAACGGAGAAACGGAGAAACGGAGAAACGGAGAAACGGAGAAACGAAGAAACGGAGAAACGGAGAAACGGAGTAACGGAGAAACGGAGAAACGGAGAAACGGAGAAACGGAGAAACGGAGAAACGGAGAAACAGAGAAACGGAGAAACGGAGAAACGGAGAAACGGAGAAACAGAGAAACGGAGAAACGGAGAAACGGCGAAACGGAGAAACGGAGAAACGGAGAAACGGAGAAACGGAGAAACGGAGAAACGGAGAAACGGAGAAACGAAGGAAGAAACGGAGAAGCGAAGAAAGAAACGGAGAAACGAAGAAAGAAACGGAGAAGCGAAGAACGACACGAAGAAACGAAGAAAGAAACCGAGAAACGAAGAATGGAATGAAGAATAGAGGAAAGAAATGGAGACACGAAGAAAGAAACGGAAAATCGAAGAAAGAAACGGAGAAACGAAGAAAGAAACGGAGAAACGAAGAAAGAAACGGAGAAACGAACAAAGAAACGGAGAAACGGAGAAACGAAGAAACGAAGAAACGGAGAAACGGAGAAACGGAGAAACGGAGAAACGGAGAAACGGCGAAACGGAGAAACGGAGAAACGGAGAAACGGAGGAACGGAGAAACGGAGAAACGGAGAAACGGAGAAACGGAGAAACGGAGAAACGGAGAAACGGAGAAACGGAGAAACGGAGAAACGGAGAAACGGAGAAACGAAGGAAGAAACGGAGAAACGGAGAAAGAAACGGAGGAACGAAGAAGTAAACGGAGAAACGGAGAAAGAATCGGAGGAACGAAAAAAGAAATGGAGAAACGAACAAAGAAACGGAGAAACGAACAAAGAAACGGAGAAACGGAGAAATAAATGGAGAAACGAAGAAATAAACGGAGAAACGGAGAAAGAAACGGAGGAACGAAGAAGTAAACGGAGAAACGAACAAAGAAACGGAGAAACGAACAAAGAAACGGAGAAACGAACAAAGAAACGGAGAAACGGAGAAATAAATGGAGAAACGAAGAAATAAACGGAGAAACGGAGAAAGAAACGGAGGAACGAAGAAATAAACGGAGAAACGGAGAAAGAAACGGAGGAACGAACAAAGAAACGGTGAAACGGAGAAACGGCGAAACGGAGAAACTGAGAAACCGAGAAACGGAGAAACGGAGAAACGGAGCACCGGAGAAACGGAGAAACCGAGAAACGGAGCACCGGAGAAACGGAGGAACGGCGAAACGGAGGAACGGAGCACCGGAGAAACGGAGGAACGGAGAAACGGAGAAACGGAGAAACGGAGAAACGGAGAAACGGAGAAACGGAGAAACGGAGTAACGGAGAAACGGAGAAACGGAGAAACGGAGAAACGGAGAAACGGAGAAACGGAGAAACGGAGAAACGGAGAAACGGAGAAACGGAGAAACGGAGAAACGAAGGAAGAAACGGAGAAACGAAGAAAGAAACGGAGAAACGAAGAAAGAAACGGAGAAGCTAAGAAAGACACGAAGAAACGAAGAAAGAAAGCGAGAAACGAAGAACGGAATGAAGAATAGAAGAAAGAAATGGAGAAACGAAGAAAGAAACGGAAAATCGAAGAAAGAAACGGAGAAACGAAGAAAGAAACGGAGAAACGAAGAAAGAAACGGAGAAACGAACAAAGAAACGGAGAAACGAACAAAGAAACGGAGAAACGGAGAAATAAATGGAGAAACGAAGAAATAAACGGAGAAACGGAGAAAGAAACGGAGAAACGAAGAAAGAAACGGAGAAACGAACAAGGAAACGGAGAAACGGAGAAATAAATGGAGAAACGAAGAAATAAACGGAGAAACGCAGAAAGAAACGGAGGAACGAAGAAATAAACGGAGAAACGGAGAAAGAAACGGAGGAACGAACAAAGAAACGGTGAAACGGAGAAACGGAGAAACGGAGAAACTGAGAAACCGAGAATCGGAAAAACGGAGAAACAGAGAAACCGAGAAACGGAGAAACCGAGAAACGGAGCACCGGAGAAACGGAGGAACGGCGAAACGGAGGAACGGAGAAACGGAGAAACGGAGAAACGGAGAAACGGAGAAACGGAGAAACGGAGAAACGGAGAAACGAAGAAACGGAGAAACGGAGAAACGGAGTAACGGAGAAACGGAGAAACGGAGTAACGGAGAAACGGAGAAACGGAGAAACGGAGAAACGGAGAAACGGAGAAACGGAGAAACAGAGAAACGGAGAAACGGAGAAACGGAGAAACGGAGAAACGGAGAAACGGAGAAACGGAGAAACGGCGAAACGGAGAAACGGAGAAACGGAGAAACGGAGAAACGGAGAAACGGAGAAACGAAGGAAGAAACGGAGAAGCGAAGAAAGAAACGGAGAAACGAAGAAAGAAACGGAGAAGCGAAGAACGACACGAAGAAACGAAGAAAGAAACCGAGAAACGAAGAATGGAATGAAGAATAGAGGAAAGAAATGGAGACACGAAGAAAGAAACGGAAAATCGAAGAAAGAAACGGAGAAACGAAGAAAGAAACGGAGAAACGAAGAAAGAAACGGAGAAACGAACAAAGAAACGGAGAAACGGAGAAACGAAGAAACGAAGAAACGGAGAAACGGAGAAACGGAGAAACGGAGAAACGGAGAAACGGCGAAACGGAGAAACGGAGAAACGGAGAAACGGAGGAACGGAGAAACGGAGAAACGGAGAAACGGAGAAACGGAGAAACGGAGAAACGGAGAAACGGAGAAACGGAGAAACGGAGAAACGGAGAAACGGAGAAACGGAGAAACGGAGAAACGGAGAAACGGAGAAACGAAGGAAGAATCGGAGAAACGAAGGAAGAAACGGAGAAACGAAGAAAGAAACCGAGAAACGAAGAACGGAATGAAGAATAGAAGAAAGAAATTGAGAAACGAAGAAAGAAACGGAAAATCGAAGAAAGAAACGGAGAAACGAAGAAAGAAACGGAGAAACGAAGAAAGAAACGGAGAAACGAACAAAGAAACGGAGAAACGAACGAAGAAACGGAGAAACGGAGAAATAAATGGAGAAACGAAGAAATAAACGGTGAAACGGAGAAAGAAACGGAGGTACGAAGAAATAAACGGAGAAACGGAGAAAGAAACGGAGGAACGAACAAAGAAACGGTGAAACGGAGAAAGAAACGGAGGAACGAACGAAGAAACGGTGAAACGGAGAAACGGAGAAACGGAGAAACGGAGAAACGGAGAAACGGAGAAACGGAGAAACGGAGAAACGGAGAAACGGAGAAACGGAGAAACGGAGAAACGGAGAAACGGAGAAACGGAGAAACGGAGAAACGGAGAAACGGAGAAACGAAGGAAGAAACGGAGAAGCGAAGAAAGAAACGGAGAAACGAAGAAAGAAACGGAGAAGCGAAGAACGACACGAAGAAACGAAGAAAGAAGCCGAGAAACGAAGAACGGAATGAAGAATAGAAGAAAGAAATGGAGAAACGTAGAAAGAAACGGAAAATCGAAGAAAGAAACGGAGAAACGAAGATAGAAACGGAGAAACGAAGAAAGAAACGGAGAAACGAACAAAGAAACGTAGAAACGAACAAAGAAACGGAGAAACGGAGAAATAAATGGAGAAACGAAGAAATAAACGGAGAAACGGAGAAAGAAACGGAGGAACGAAGAAGTAAACGGAGAAACGGAGAAAGAATCGGAGGAACGAAAAAAGAAACGGTGAAACGGAGAAA
Source organism: Ptiloglossa arizonensis (assembly GCF_051014685.1). Lineage (NCBI taxonomy): Eukaryota > Metazoa > Arthropoda > Insecta > Hymenoptera > Colletidae > Ptiloglossa > Ptiloglossa arizonensis. The sequence continues at coordinate 46,016 of NW_027479911.1, forward strand.
CGGAGAAACGGAGAAACTGAGAAACCGAGAAACGGGGAAACGGAGAAACAGAGAAACCGAGAAACAGAGAAACAGAGAAACGGAGCACCGGAGAAACGGAGGAACGCAGAAACGGAGAAACGGAGAAACGGAGAAACGGAGAATCGGAGAAACGGAGAAACGGAGAAACGGAGAAACGGGGAATCGGAGAAACGGAGAAACGAACAAAGAAACGGAGAAACGGAGAAACGGAGAAACGGAGAAACGGCGAAACGGAGGAACGAACAAAGAAACGGTCAAACGGAGAAACGGAGAAACGGAAAAACGGAGAAACGGAGAAACGTAGAAACGTAGAAACGGAGAAACGGAGAAACGGAGAAACGAAGAAACGGAGAAACGGAGAAACGGAGAAACGGAGAAACGAAGGAAGAAACGGAGAAGCGAAGAAAGACACGAAGAAACGAAGAAAGAAACCGAGAAAAAAAGAACGGAATGAAGAATAGAAGAAAGAAATGGAGAAACGTAGAAAGAAACGGAAAATCGAAGAAAGAAACGGAGAAACGAAGAAAGAAACGGAGAAACGAAGAAAGAAACGGGGAAACGAACAAGGAAACGGAGAAACGGAGAAATAAATGGAGAAACGAAGAAATAAACGGAGAAACGCAGAAAGAAACGGAGGAACGAAGAAATAAACGGAGAAACGGAGAAAGAAACGGAGGAACGAACAAAGAAACGGTGAAACGGAGAAACGGAGAAACGGAGAAACGGAGAAACTGAGAAACCGAGAATCGGAAAAACGGAGAAACAGAGAAACCGAGAAACGGAGAAACCGAGAAACGGAGCACCGGAGAAACGGAGGAACGGCGAAACGGAGGAACGGAGAAACGGAGAAACGGAGAAACGGAGAAACGGAGAAACGGAGAAACGGAGAAACGGAGAAACGGAGAAACGAAGAAACGGAGAAACGGAGAAACGGAGTAACGGAGAAACGGAGAAACGGAGAAACGGAGAAACGGAGAAACGGAGAAACGGAGAAACAGAGAAACGGAGAAACGGAGAAACGGAGAAACGGAGAAACGGAGAAACGGAGAAACGGCGATACGGAGAAACGGAGAAACTGAGAAACGGAGAAACGGAGAAACGGAGAAACGGAGAAACGGAGAAACGGAGAAACGGAGAAACGGAGTAACGGAGAAACGGAGAAACGGAGAAACGGAGAAACGGAGAAACGGAGAAACAGAGAAACGGAGAAACGGAGAAACGGAGAAACGGAGAAACGGAGAAACGGAGAAACGGAGAAACGGCGATACGGAGAAACGGAGAAACTGAGAAACGGAGAAACGGAGAAACGGAGAAACGGAGAAACGGAGAAACGGAGAAACGGAGAAACGGAGAAACGGAGAAACGAAGAAAGAAACGGAGAAACGAACAAAGAAACGGAGAAACGAACGAAGAAACGGAGAAACGGAGAAATAAATGGAGAAACGAAGAAATAAACGGTGAAACGGAGAAAGAAACGGAGGTACGAAGAAATAAACGGAGAAACGGAGAAAGAAACGGAGGAACGAACAAAGAAACGGTGAAACGGAGAAAGAAACGGAGGAACGAACGAGGAAACGGTGAAACGGAGAAACGGAGAAACGGAGAAACGGAGAAACGGAGAAACGGAGAAACGGAGAAACGGAGAAACGGAGAAACGGAGAAACGGAGAAACGGAGAAACGGAGAAACGGAGAAACGAAGGAAGAAACGGAGAAGCGAAGAAAGAAACGGAGAAACGAAGAAAGAAACGGAGAAGCGAAGAACGACACGAAGAAACGAAGAAAGAAACCGAGAAACGAAGAACGGAATGAAGAATAGAAGAAAGAAATGGAGAAACGTAGAAAGAAACGGAAAATCGAAGAAAGAAACGGAGAAACGAAGATAGAAACGGAGAAACGAACAAAGAAACGTAGAAACGAACAAAGAAACGGAGAAACGGAGAAATAAATGGAGAAACGAAGAAATAAACGGAGAAACGGAGAAAGAAACGGAGGAACGAAGAAGTAAACGGAGAAACGGAGAAAGAATCGGAGGAACGAAAAAAGAAACGGTGAAACGGAGAAACGGAGAAACGGAGAAACTGAGAAACCGAGAAACGGGGAAACGGAGAAACAGAGAAACCGAGAAACAGAGAAACTGAGAAACGGAGCACCGGAGAAACGGAGGAACGCAGAAACGGAGAAACGGAGAAACGGAGAAACGGAGAATCGGAGAAACGGAGAAACGGAGAAACGGAGAAACGGGGAATCGGAGAAACGGAGAAACGAACAAAGAAACGGAGAAACGGAGAAACGGAGAAACGGAGAAACGGCGAAACGGAGGAACGAACAAAGAAACGGTCAAACGGAGAAACGGAGAAACGGAGAAACGGAGAAACGGAGAAACGTAGAAACGTAGAAACGGAGAAACGGAGAAACGGAGAAACGAAGAAACGGAGAAACGGAGAAACGGAGAAACGGAGAAACGAAGGAAGAAACGGAGAAGCGAAGGAAGACACGAAGAAACGAAGAAAGAAACCGAGAAAAAAAGAACGGAATGAAGAATAGAAGAAAGAAATGGAGAAACGTAGAAAGAAACGGAAAATCGAAGAAAGAAACGGAGAAACGAAGAAAGAAACGGAGAAACGAAGAAAGAAACGGAGAAACGAACAAGGAAACGGAGAAACGGAGAAATAAATGGAGAAACGAAGAAATAAACGGAGAAACGCAGAAAGAAACGGAGGAACGAAGAAATAAACGGAGAAAGAAACGGAGGAACGAACAAAGAAACGGTGAAACGGAGAAACGGAGAAACGGAGAAACTGAGAAACCGAGAATCGGAAAAACGGAGAAACAGAGAAACCGAGAAACGGAGAAACCGAGAAACGGAGCACCGGAGAAACGGAGGAACGGCGAAACGGAGGAACGGAGAAACGGAGAAACGGAGAAACGGAGAAACGGAGAAACGGAGAAACGGAGAAACGGAGAAACGGAGAAACGAAGAAACGGAGAAACGGAGAAACGGAGTAACGGAGAAACGGAGAAACGGAGAAACGGAGAAACGGAGAAACGGAGAAACGGAGAAACAGAGAAACGGAGAAACGGAGAAACGGAGAAACGGAGAAACAGAGAAACGGAGAAACGGAGAAACGGCGAAACGGAGAAACGGAGAAACGGAGAAACGGAGAAACGGAGAAACGGAGAAACGGAGAAACGGAGAAACGAAGGAAGAAACGGAGAAGCGAAGAAAGAAACGGAGAAACGAAGAAAGAAACGGAGAAGCGAAGAACGACACGAAGAAACGAAGAAAGAAACCGAGAAACGAAGAATGGAATGAAGAATAGAGGAAAGAAATGGAGACACGAAGAAAGAAACGGAAAATCGAAGAAAGAAACGGAGAAACGAAGAAAGAAACGGAGAAACGAAGAAAGAAACGGAGAAACGAACAAAGAAACGGAGAAACGGAGAAACGAAGAAACGAAGAAACGGAGAAACGGAGAAACGGAGAAACGGAGAAACGGAGAAACGGCGAAACGGAGAAACGGAGAAACGGAGAAACGGAGGAACGGAGAAACGGAGAAACGGAGAAACGGAGAAACGGAGAAACGGAGAAACGGAGAAACGGAGAAACGGAGAAACGGAGAAACGGAGAAACGGAGAAACGAAGGAAGAAACGGAGAAACGGAGAAAGAAACGGAGGAACGAAGAAGTAAACGGAGAAACGGAGAAAGAATCGGAGGAACGAAAAAAGAAATGGAGAAACGAACAAAGAAACGGAGAAACGAACAAAGAAACGGAGAAACGGAGAAATAAATGGAGAAACGAAGAAATAAACGGAGAAACGGAGAAAGAAACGGAGGAACGAAGAAGTAAACGGAGAAACGAACAAAGAAACGGAGAAACGAACAAAGAAACGGAGAAACGAACAAAGAAACGGAGAAACGGAGAAATAAATGGAGAAACGAAGAAATAAACGGAGAAACGGAGAAAGAAACGGAGGAACGAAGAAATAAACGGAGAAACGGAGAAAGAAACGGAGGAACGAACAAAGAAACGGTGAAACGGAGAAACGGCGAAACGGAGAAACTGAGAAACCGAGAAACGGAGAAACGGAGAAACGGAGCACCGGAGAAACGGAGAAACCGAGAAACGGAGCACCGGAGAAACGGAGGAACGGCGAAACGGAGGAACGGAGCACCGGAGAAACGGAGGAACGGAGAAACGGAGAAACGGAGAAACGGAGAAACGGAGAAACGGAGAAACGGAGAAACGGAGTAACGGAGAAACGGAGAAACGGAGAAACGGAGAAACGGAGAAACGGAGAAACGGAGAAACGGAGAAACGGAGAAACGGAGAAACGGAGAAACGGAGAAACGAAGGAAGAAACGGAGAAACGAAGAAAGAAACGGAGAAACGAAGAAAGAAACGGAGAAGCTAAGAAAGACACGAAGAAACGAAGAAAGAAAGCGAGAAACGAAGAACGGAATGAAGAATAGAAGAAAGAAATGGAGAAACGAAGAAAGAAACGGAGAAGCGAAGAAAGAAACCGAGAAACGAAGAACGGAATGAAGAATAGAAGAAAGAAATGGAGAAACGAAGAAAGACACGAAGAAACGAAGAAAGAAACCGAGAAACGTAGAACGGAATGAAGAATAGCAGAAAGAAATGGAGAAACGTAGAAAGAAACGGAAAATCGAAGAAAGAAACGGAGAAACGAAGAAAGAAACGGAGAAGCGAAGAAAGAAACGGAGAAACGAACAAAGAAACAGAGAAAGGAACAAAGAAACGGAGAAACGAACAAAGAAACGGAGAAACGGAGAAATAAATGGAGAAACGAAGAAATAAACGGAGAAACGCAGAAAGAAACGGAGGAACGAAGAAATAAACGGAGAAACGGAGAAAGAAACGGAGGAACGAACAAAGAAACGGTGAAACGGAGAAACGGAGAAACGGAGAAACGGAGAAACGGAGAAACGGAGAAACGGAGAAACGGAGAAACGGAGAAACGGAGAAACGGAGAAACGCAGAAACGGAGAAGCGGAGAAGCGGAGAAACGGAGAAATGGAGAAACGGAGAAACGGAGAAACGGAGAAACGGAGAAGCGGAGAAGCGGAGAAACGGAGAAACGGAGAAACGGAGAAACGGAGAAACGGAGAAACGGAGAAACGGAGAAACGGAGAAACGGAGAAACGGAGAAACGGAGAAACGGAGAAACGGAGAAACGGAGAACCGGAGAAACGGAGAAACGAAGGAAGAAACGGAGAAACGAAGAAAGAAACGGAGAAGCGAAGAAAGAAACCGAGAAACGAAGAACGGAATGAAGAATAGAAGAAAGAAATGGAGAAACGAAGAAAGAAACGGAAAATCGAAGAAAGAAACGGAGAAACGAAGAAAGAAACGGAGAAACGAAGAAAGAAACGGAGAAACGAACAAAGAAACGGAGAAACGAACGAAGAAACGGAGAAACGGAGAAATAAATGGAGCAACGAAGAAATAAACGGTGAAACGGAGAAAGAAACGGAGGTACGAAGAAATAAACGGAGAAACGGAGAAAGAAACGGAGGAACGAACAAAGAAACGGTGAAACGGAGAAAGAAACGGAGGAACGAACAAAGAAACGGTGAAACGGAGAAACGGAGAAACGGAGAAACGGAGAAACGGAGAAACGGAGAAACGGAGAAACGGAGAAACGGAGAAACGGAGAAACGGAGAAACGGAGAAGCGGAGAAACGGAGAAACGAAGGAAGAAACGGAGAAACGAAGAAAGAAACGGAGAAGCGAAGAAAGAAACCGAGAAACGAAGAACGGAATGAAGAATAGAAGAAAGAAATGGAGAAACGAAGAAAGAAACGGAAAATCGAAGAAAGAAACGGAGAAACGAAGAAAGAAACGGAGAAACGAAGAAAGAAACGGAGAAACGAACAAAGAAACGGAGAAACGAACGAAGAAACGGAGAAACGGAGAAATAAATGGAGCAACGAAGAAATAAACGGTGAAACGGAGAAAGAAACGGAGGTACGAAGAAATAAACGGAGAAACGGAGAAAGAAACGGAGGAACGAACAAAGAAACGGTGAAACGGAGAAAGAAACGGAGGAACGAACAAAGAAACGGTGAAACGGAGAAACGGAGAAACGGAGAAACGGAGAAACGGAGAAACGGAGAAACGGAGAAACGGAGAAACGGAGAAACGGAGAAACGGAGAAACGGAGAAGCGGAGAAACGGAGAAACGGAGAAACGGAGAAACGGAGAAACGAAGGAAGAAACGGAGAAACGAAGAAAGAAACGGAGAAACGATGAAAGAAACGGAAAATCGAAGAAAGAAACGGAGAAACGAAGAAAGAAACGGAGAAACGAACAAAGAAACGGAGAAACGAACAAAGAAACGGAGAAACGAACAAAGAAACGGAGAAACGGAGAAATAAATGGAGAAACGAAGAAATAAACGGAGAAACGGAGAAAGAAACGGAGGAACGAACAAAGAAACGGTGAAACGGAGAAACGGAGAAACGGAGAAACGGAGAAACTGAGAAACCGAGAAACGGAGAAACGGAGAAACGGAGAAACAGAGAAACCGAGAAACGGAGAAACGGAGAAACGGAGCACCGGAGAAACGGAGGAACGGAGAAACGGAGAAACAGAGAAACCGAGAAACGGAGAAACGGAGAAACGGAGCACCGGAGAAACGGAGGAACGGAGAAACGGAGAAACGGAGAAACGGAGAAACGGAGAAACGGAGAAACGGAGAAACGGAGAAACGGAGAAACGGAGAAACGGAGAAACGGAGAAACGGAGAAACGGAGAAACGGAGAAACGGAGAAACGGAGAAACGGAGAAACGGAGAAACGGAGAAACGGAGAAACGGAGAAACGGAGAAACGGAGAAACGGAGAAACGGAGAAACGGAGAAACGGAGAAACGGAGAAGCGGAGAAACGGAGAAACGAAGGAAGAAACGGAGAAACGAAGGAAGAAACGGAGAAACGAAGAAAGAAACGGAGAAACGAAGAAAGAAACGGAGAAGCGAAGAAAGAAACGGAGAAGCGAAGAAAGACACGAAGATACGAAGAAAGAAAGCGAGAAACGAAGAACGGAATGAAGAGTAGAAGAAAGAAATGGAGAAACGAAGAAAGAAACGGAAAATCGAAGATAGAAACGGAGAAACGAAGAAAGAAACGGAGAAACGAAGAAAGAAACGGAGAAACGAACAAAGAAACGGAGAAACGGAGAAATAAATGGAGAAACGAAGAAATAAACGGAGAAACGGAGAAAGAAACGGAGGAACGAACAGAGAAACGATGAAACGGAGAAACGGAGAAACGGAGAAACTGAGAAACCGAGAAACGGAGAAACGGAGAAACAGAGAAACCGAGAAACGGAGAAACCGAGAAACGGAGCACCGGAGAAACGGAGGAACGGAGAAACGGAGGAACGGAGAAACGGAGAAACGGAGAAACGGAGAAACGGAGAAACGGAGAAACGGAGAAACGGAGAAACGGAGAAACGGAGAAACGGAGAAACGGAGAAACGGAGAAACGGAGAAACGGAGAAACGGAGAAACGGAGAAACGGAGAAACGGAGAAACGGAGAAACGGAGAAACGGAGAAACGGAGAAACGGAGAAACAGAGAAACGGAGAAACGGAGAAACGGAGAAACGGAGAAACGGAGAAACGGCGAAACGGAGAAACGGAGAAACGGAGAAACGGAGAAACGAAGGCAGAAACGGAGAAGCGAAGAACGACACGAAGAAACGAAGAAAGAAACCGAGAAACGAAGAACGGAATGAAGAATAGAAAAAAGAAATGGAGAAACGAAGAAAGTAACGGAAAATCGAAGAGAGAAACGGAGAAACGAAGAAAGAAACGGAGAAACGAAGAAAGAAGCGGAGAAACGAACAAAGAAACGGAGAAACGAACAAAGAAACGAAGAAACGGAGAAATAAATGGAGAAACGAAGAAATAAACGGAGAAACGGAGAAAGAAACGGAGGAACGAAGAAATAAACGGAGAAACGGAGAAAGAAACGGAGGAACGAACAAAGAAACGGTGAAACGGAGAAACGGAGAAACGGAGAAACTGAGAAACCGACAAACGGAGAAACGGAGGAACGGCGAAACGGAGGAACGGAGAAACGGAGAAACAGAGAAACCGAGAAACGGAGAAACCGAGAAACGGAGCACCGGAGAAACGGAGGAACGGAGAAACGGAGGAACGGAGAAACGGAGAAACGGAGAAACGGAGAAACGGAGAAACGGAGAAACGGAGAAACGGAGAAACGGAGAAACGGAGAAACGGAGAAACGGAGAAACGGAGAAACGGAGAAACGGAGAAACGGAGAAACGGAGAAACGGAGAAACGGAGAAACGGAGAAACGGAGAAACGGAGAAACGGAGAAACAGAGAAACGGAGAAACGGAGAAACGGAGAAACGGAGAAACGGAGAAACGGCGAAACGGAGAAACGGAGAAACGGAGAAACGGAGAAACGAAGGCAGAAACGGAGAAGCGAAGAACGACACGAAGAAACGAAGAAAGAAACCGAGAAACGAAGAACGGAATGAAGAATAGAAAAAAGAAATGGAGAAACGAAGAAAGTAACGGAAAATCGAAGAGAGAAACGGAGAAACGAAGAAAGAAACGGAGAAACGAAGAAAGAAGCGGAGAAACGAACAAAGAAACGGAGAAACGAACAAAGAAACGAAGAAACGGAGAAATAAATGGAGAAACGAAGAAATAAACGGAGAAACGGAGAAAGAAACGGAGGAACGAAGAAATAAACGGAGAAACGGAGAAAGAAACGGAGGAACGAACAAAGAAACGGTGAAACGGAGAAACGGAGAAACGGAGAAACTGAGAAACCGACAAACGGAGAAACGGAGGAACGGCGAAACGGAGGAACGGAGAAACGGAGAAACGGAGAAACGGAGAAACGGAGAAACGGAGAATCGGAGAAACGGAGAAACGGAGAAACGGAGAAACGGAGAAACGGAGAAACGGAGAAACGGAGAAACGGA
>NW_027479912.1:0-55000 GCF_051014685.1 Ptiloglossa arizonensis
ACGTATAAGGTATGATCTATAACGTATAACGTTCTAACGTATATCCTGCAACGCATAACGTATATCCCTATAACGTCTAACGTTTAACGTATAACGTATAACGATAAACGTATACGTGTAACGTATAACGTATAACGTATATCGGATAACGTAATACACTTATAACGTAACAGATAACGTATAACGTATAACGTATAACGAATAACGTAGAACGTATAACCGCATAACGATATAACGTTATCACCATGTGACGTAAAACGTATGAACGTATAACGTATAACGTATAACGTATAACGTATATACATATATCATATGACGATACTCGTAAAAGGTATGATCTATAACGTATAAACGTATAACGAATATCCGGCAACGCATAACGTAATCCTATAACGTATAACGTTTAAGTATAACGTATTATCGTATAACGTAGTAACGTTACTATAAACGTATAACGTATACGTCCACGTATAACGTATAACGTAGTATATAACGATAACGTATAACGTATAACGTATAACGTATAACGTATAACGTATACTACGTATAACGTATAACGTATAACGTATAACGTATAACGTATAACGTATAACGTATAACGATAACGTATAACGTATAACGTATAACGGTATGTCGTATAACGTGTAACGTATAACTTATTAACGTATAACGTCAAGCTATAAACGTATAACGTATATCGTAAACGTATAAAGCGCATAACGTATAACGTATAACGTAATACGTATAACGTATAACGTATAACGTATACGTATTACGTATAACGTATAACGTATACGTATAACGTATAACGTAATCACGTATAACGTATAACGTATAACGATACCGTTTAACGTATAACGTATAACGTCTACGATAACGTATAACGGTATAACGTATACGTATAACGTATAACGTTAACGTATACGTATAACGTATAACGTATAACGTATAACGTATAACGGTATAACGTCTAACGTATAACGTAGAACGTATAACGTACAATCGTATAACGTGTAACGTATAACATGTAACGTATAACGTAAATCGTATAACGTATAACGTATAACGTATAACGTATAACAATAAACGTAGGACGTATAACGTATAACGTATAACGTATAACGTTTAAACGTATTACGTGTAACGTATACGTACAACGTATAATGTATAACGTAAACGTATAACGGGTATAACGGTAAAACGTATAACTGTAGAACTTACTATCGTATAACGTCGAACGTATAATGTAGAACGTATTAACGTATAACGTTTAACGTTTAACGTATAACGTATAACGTATAACGTATAACGTAAACGTATAACGTATAACGTATAACGTATAACGTATAACGTATACGTAAACGTATATCGTATAACGTAGAACGTATAACGAATAACGTAGAACGTATAACGCATAACGTATAACGTACAACGTATATAGTATATCGTATAACGTATAACGTAAAACGTATAACGTAGAACGTATAACGTATAACGTATAACGTATAACGAATTCGTATTACGTCTAACGTATAATGTAGAACGTATAACGTACAACGTATAACGTGTAACGTATAACGTATAACATGTAACGTATAACGTAAAACGTATAACGTATAACGTATAACGTGTAACGTATAACGTATAACGTATAACGGAGAAACGTATAACGTATAACGTATAACGTATAACGTATAACGTATAACGTATAACGAATACGTAGAACGTATAACGCATAACGTATAACGTATAACCTGTGACGTATAACGTAGAACGTATAACGTATAACGTATAACGTTATAACGTATAACATATAACATATGACGTATCACGTATAACGGTATGATCTATAACGTATAACGTATAACGTAATCCTGCAACGCATAACGATATCCTATACGTATAACGTTTTAACGTATAACGTATAAGTATAACGTAAACGTATAAGTATAACGTATAACGTATAACGTATAACGTAAACGTATCACGTATAACGTATAACGTATAACGTATATCGTATAACCGTCAACGATAATGTAGAACGCTATAACGTACAACGATAGAAGAGTAACGTATAACGTATAACATGTAACGTATAACGTAAACGTATAACGTATAACGTATACCGTGTAACGTATAACGTAACGTATAACGGATAACGTATACGTTACGTATAACTGTATAACGATAACGTTAAACGTATAACGAATAACGTAGAACGTATAACGCATAACGTATAACGTATAACCTGTGACGTATACTATAACGTATAACGTATAACGTATAAACGTATAACGTATAAACGTATAACATATTAACATAAGACGTATCACTTATAAGGTATGAACTATAACGTATAACGTATAACCGTATATCCTGCAACGCAAAGCTATATCCTATAACGTTAACGTTTACGTATACGTATAACGTATAACGTATAACGTATAACGTATACTATAACGTATAACGTATAACGTATAACGTAAAGTAGAACGTATAACGTATAACGTATAACGTATAACGTATAACGTATAAGTATAACGTATAACGTATAAAGTATAACGTATAACGTATAACGTATAACGTATAACGTATAACGTATAACGTATAACGTATAACGTATAACGTATAACGTATGACGTATACGTGTAACGTTATAACTTATAACGTATAACGTATAACGTATAACGTATAACGTATATCGTAAAACGTTAAACCATAACGTATAACGTATAAACGATACGTAACGTTTAACGTATAACGTATAACGTATAACGTATAACGTATAACGTATAACGTATAACGTATAACGTATAACGTATAACGTATAAGGATAACCGTATAACGTATAACGTATCCGTATACCGTATAACCGTATAACGTATAACGTATAACAGTATAACGTATAACGTATTCAACGTTAACGTATAACGTATCAACGTATAACGTATAAACGTATAACGTATAACGTCTAACGTATAAGGACGAACGTATAACGTACACGTATAACGTGTAACCGTATAACATGTAACGTATAACGTAAAAGTATAACGATAACGAATAACGTATAACGTATAACAATATAACCGTAGACGTCTATCGTACTAACGAATACTTATAACGGATAACGTATAACGTGTAACGTATAACGTACAACGTATAATGAATCAACGTATAACGTATAACGTAAAACGTATAACGAGAACGTATATCGTATAACGTCCTAACGTATAATGTAGAACGTATAACGTATAACGTATAACGTATACGTATAACGTATAACGTATAACGTATATCGTATAAAACGTATAACGTATAACGTATAACGTATTAACGTATAACGTATAACGTATAACGTATAACGTAGAACGTATAACGAATAACGTAGAACGTATAACGCATAACGGTATAACGTACAACGTATAACGATATAACGTATAACGTATAACGTATAACGTAAAACGTATAACGTAGAACGTATAACGTTATAACGTATAACGTATAACGTATATCGTATAACGTCTAAACGTATAATGTAGAACGTATAACCGTACAACTCTATAACCGTGTAACGTATAACGTATAACATGAACGTATAACGTATAACGTTAACGTATAACGTATAACGTGTAACGTATAACGTATAACGTATAACGGATAACGTATAACGTATAACGTATACGTATACGTATAACGTATAACGTATAACGAATACGTAGAACGTATAACGCATAACGTATAACGTATAACCTGTGACGTATAACGTAGAACGGATAACGTATAACGTATAACGTATAACGTATAACATATAACATATGACGTATCACGTATAAGGTATGATCTATAACGTATAACGTATAACGTATATCCATGCAACGCCATAACGTATATCCTATAACGTATAACTTTAACGCTATAACCGTATAACGTATAACGTATAACGTATACGTATAACGTATAACGTATAACGATAACGTATACGTATAACGTATAACGTATAACGTATAACGTATAACGTATATACGTATAACGTATAACGTATAACGTATAACGTATACGTATAACGTATACCGTATACGTATAACGTATAACGTATAACGTATAACGTTAACGATAAGATATGACGTATAACGTGTACCGTACTTAACTTATAATAACGTATAAACGTATAACGTATAACGTATATCGTAAATAACGCATACGTAAACTATAACGTATAACGTATAACGGTATAACGTATAACGTAAACGTCTAACGTATAACGTATAACGTATAAAGTATACGTATAACGTATAACGTATAAACGTATAACGTATAACGTATAACGTATAGATCGTATAACGTATAACGTAAGTAATCGGTATAACGTAAACGTAAGTAACGTATAACGTATAACGTATAACGGTATAACGTAGAACGTATAACGATAACGTACGTAACCGTACTAACGCATAACGTTAAAGTACAACGTAGATATCGTAAAACGGTATAACCGTATAAGCTAAAACGTATAACGAGAACGTATAACGTATAACGTATAACGTATAACAGTATATCGTATAACGTCTAACGAATAATGAACGTAGAACGACAACGTATAACGTGTAACGTATAACGTATAAACGAATAACGTAAAACGTAAAACGTACTAACGTATAACGTGTAACGTATAACGTATACGTATAACGGATACGTAAACGATAACGTATAACGTAAAACTGTATACGTATAACGTCAAACGAATAACGTAGAACGTATAACGAAAACGTATAACGTATAACCTGTGACGTATAACGTATAACTTATAACGTATAACGTATAACGTATAACGTAAAACATATAACATAAGACTGTACACGTATAAGGTATGATCTATAACGTATAACGTATAACGTATATCCTGCAACGCATAACTATATCTATAACGTAATAACGTTAACGTATAACCGTATAACGTATAACGTATAACGTATAAGCTATAACGTATAACGTATAACGTATAACGTATAACGTAGAACGTAAACCGTATAACCGTGTAACCGTCATAACGTATAACGTATAACGTAAAACTATAACAGTATAACGTAAACGTATAACGTATAACGCTAAACGTATCACGTATAACGTATAACGTATAACGTATAACTATAAGTATAACGTATAACGTACATCGTATATAACGTATAACGTATAACGTATAAACGTAAATCGTCTAACGTAGAACGTATAACGTATAACGTATAACGTATAACGTATAACGTATAACGTCTAACGTATAATGTAGAACGTATAACGTACAACGTATAACGTATAACATGTAACGTATAACGTAAAACGTATAACGTATAACGTATAACGTCTAACGTATAACCATACTAACCGTATCGACCGTATAATACGTATACCGTATAACGTATAACGCTTAACCTATCATCGTATAACGTAAACGTACAACGAATAATGTATAACGTATAACGTATAGACGGAAAACGTATAACGTAGAACGTAGAACGTATAACGTATAACGTATAACGTCTACGTATAAACGTATTAACGTCTACCGTATAACGTATAACGTATAAACGTAAAACGTATAACATATAACGTATGACGTGTCACGTATAAGGTTATGACCTATAACGTAAACGTATAACGTATATCCTGTACGTAAACGTATAACGTATAACGTATAACGTATACGTATAACGTATAACGTATAACGTATAACGTATAACGTATAAACGTATAACGTATAACGTATAACGATCACGTATACCGTATAACGTATAACGTATAACGTATAACGTCTAAACGTAATAACGTATAACGTATAACGTATAACGTATAACGTAAACGTATAACGTATAACGTATAACGTATAACGTATAACGTTAACTATAACGTATAAGATCGTATAACGTATACGTATAACGTATAACGTATAACGTATACGTATAACGTATAACGTATAACGTAAAACGTATACGTATAACGTATAACGTATAAGCGTATAAGTATAACGTATAACGTATAAACGTCTAACGTATACGTATAACGTATAAACGGGTATAACGTATAACGTATACTAACGTATTAAACGTATAACGTATATCCTATAACGTATAACGAATAACGTTATAAACGTATAACGTATAACGAAAGAACGTATAACGTAAACGTAGAAGTAGAACGAATAACCGTCAGAACGTATAACGCATAACGTATAAACCGTACAACGTATAAGAACGTAAACGTATCAAGTATAACGTAAAACGTATAACGTAGAAAGTAGAACGTATAACGTATAACGTATACGTATAACGTATAACGTCTAACGTATAATGTAGAACGTATAACGTACAACGTATAACGTGTAACGTAAAACGTATAACATGTAACGTATAACGTAAAACGTATAACGTATAACGTAAACGTGTAACGTATAACGTATAACGTATAACGTATAACGGATAACGTATAACGTATAACGTATAACGTATAAACGTATAACGTATAACGTATAACGAATAACGTAGAACGTATAACGCATAACGTATAACGTATAACCTGTGACGTATAACGTATAACGTATAACGTATAACGTATAACGTATAACGTATAAAAGTATAACATATAACGTATGACGTATCACGTATAAGGTATGATCTATAACGTATAACGTATAACGTATATCCTGCAACGCATAACGTATATCCTATAACGTATACGTAAACGTATAATAACGTATAACGTATAACGTATAACGTATAACGTATAACGTATAACGTATAACGTATAACGTATAACGTATAACGTATAACGTATAACGTATAACGTATAACGTATAACGTATAACGTATAACGTATAACGTATAACGTATAACGTATAACGTATAACGTATAACGTATAACGTATAACGTATAACGTATAACGTATAACGTATAACGTATAACGTATAACGTATAACGTATAACGTATAACGTATAACGTATAACGTATAACGTATAACGTATAACGTATAACGTATAACGTATAACGTATAACGTATAACGTATAACGTATAACGTATAACATATAACGTATAACGTATAACGACTAACGTAGAACGTATAACCTATAACGTATAACGTATAACGTATAACGTATAACGTATAACGTATAACGTATAACGTATAACGTATAACGTATAACGTATAACGTATAACGTATAACGTATAACATATAACGTATAACGTATAACGTATAACGTATAACGTATAACGTATAACGTATAACGTATAACGTATAACGTATAACGTATAAATTCTAACGCATAACGTATAACGTATAACGTATAACGTATAACGTATAACGTATAACGTATAACGTATAACGTATAACGTATATCCTGTAACGTATAACGTATAACGTATAACGTATAACGTATAACGTATAACGTATATCCTGTAACGTATAACGTATAACGTATAACGTATAACGTATAACGTATAACGTATAACGTATAACGTATAACGTATAACGTATAACGTATAACGTATAACGTATAACGTATAACGTATAACGTATAACGTATAACGTATAACGTATAACGTATAACGTATAACGTATAACGTATAACGTATAACGTATAACGTATAACGTATAACGTATAACGTATAACGTATAACGTATAACGTATAACGTATAACGTATAACGTATAACGTATAACGTATAACGTATAACGTATAACGTATAACGTATAACGTATAACGTATAACGTATAACGTATAACGTATAACGTATAACGTATAACGTATAACGTATAACGTATAACGTATAACGTATAACGTATAACGTATAACGTATAACGTATAACGTATAACGTATAACGTATAACGTATAACGTATAACGTATAACGTATAACGTAGAACGTAGAACGTATAACGAATAACGTAGAACGTATAACGCATAACGTATAACGTACAACGTATAACGTATAACGTATAACGTATAACGTAAAACGTATAACGTAGAACGTAGAACGTATAACGTATAACGTATAACGTATAACGTATAACGTCTAACGTATAATGTAGAACGTATAACGTACAACGTATAACGTGTAACGTATAACGTATAACATGTAACGTATAACCGTAAAACGTATAACGTATAACGTATAACGTGTAACGTATAACGTATAACGTATAACGGATAACGTATAACGTATAACGTATAACGTATAACGTATAACGTATAACGTATAACGAATAACGTAGAACGTATAACGCATAACGTATAACGTATAACCTATGACGTATAACGTATAACGTATACCGTATAACGTATAACGTATAACGTATAACGTATAACATATAACGTATGACGTATCACGTATAAGGTATGATCTATAACGTATAACGTATAACGTATATCCTGCAACGCATAACGTATATCCTATAACGTATAACGTTTAACGTATAACGTATAACGTATAACGTATAACGTATAACGTATAACGTATAACGTATAACGTATAACGTATAACGTATAACGTATAACGTATAACGTATAACGTATAACGTATAACCTATGACGTATAACGTATAACGTATACCGTATAACGTATAACGTATAACGTATAACGTATAACATATAACGTATGACGTATCACGTATAAGGTATGATCTATAACGTATAACGTATAACGTATATCCTGCAACGCATAACGTATATCCTATAACGTATAACGTTTAACGTATAACGTATAACGTATAACGTATAACGTATAACGTATAACGTATAACGTATAACGTATAACGTATAACGTATAACGTATAACGTACAACGTATAACGTATAACGTATAACGTATAACGTAAAACGTATAACGTAGAACGTAGAACGTATAACGTATAACGTATAACGTATAACGTATAACGTCTAACGTATAATGTAGAACGTATAACGTACAACGTATAACGTGTAACATATAACGTATAACATGTAACGTATAACGTAAAACGTATAACGTATAACGTATAACGTGTAACGTATAACGTATAACGTATAACGTATAACGGATAACGTATAACGTATAACGTATAATGTATAACGTATAACGTATAACGTATAACGAATAACGTAGAACGTATAACGCATAACGTATAACGTATAACCTGTGACGTATAACGTATAACGTATAACGTATAACGTATAACGTATAACGTATAAAGTATAACATATAACGTATGACGTATCACGTATAAGGTATGATCTATAACGTATAACGTATAACGTATATCCTGCAACGCATAACGTATATCCTATAACGTATAACGTTTAACGTATAACGTATAACGTATAACGTATAACGTATAACGTATAACGTATAACGTATAACGTATAACGTATAACGTATAACGTATAACGTATAACGTATAACGTATAACGTATAACGTATAACGTGTAACGTATAACGTATAACGTATAACGGATAACGTATAACGTATAACGTATAACGTATAACGTATAACGTATAACGTATAACGAATAACGTAGAACGTATAACGCATAACGTATAACGTATAACCTATGACGTATAACGTATAACGTATACCGTATAACGTATAACGTATAACGTATAACGTATAACATATAACGTATGACGTATCACGTATAAGGTATGATCTATAACGTATAACGTATAACGTATATCCTGCAACGCATAACGTATATCCTATAACGTATAACGTTTAACGTATAACCTATAACGTATAACGTATAACGTATAACGTATAACGTATAACGTATAACGTATAACGTATAACGTATAACGTATAACGTATAACGTATAACGTATAACGTATAACGTATAACGTATAACGTATAACGTATAACGTATAACGTAGAACGTAGAACGTATAACGAATAACGTAGAACGTATAACGCATAACGTATAACGTACAACGTATAACGTATAACGTATAACGTATAACGTAAAACGTATAACGTAGAACGTAGAACGTATAACGTATAACGTATAACGTATAACGTATAACGTCTAACGTATAATGTAGAACGTATAACGTACAACGTATAACGTGTAACGTATAACGTATAACATGTAACGTATAACCGTAAAACGTATAACGTATAACGTATAACGTGTAACGTATAACGTATAACGTATAACGGATAACGTATAACGTATAACGTATAACGTATAACGTATAACGTATAACGTATAGCGAATAACGTAGAACGTATAACGCATAACGTATAACGTATAACCTATGACGTATAACGTATAACGTATAACGTATAACGTATAACGTATAACGTATAACGTATAACGTATAACATATAACGTATGACGTATCACGTATAAGGTATGATCTATAACGTATAACGTATAACGTATATCCTGCAACGCATAACGTATATCCTATAACGTATAACGTTTAACGTATAACGTATAACGTATAACGTATAACGTATAACGTATAACGTATAACGTATAACGTATAACGTATAACGTATAACGTATAACGTATAACGTATAACGTATAACGTGTAACGTATAACGTATAACGTATAACGTATAACGTATAACGTATAACGTATAACGTATAACGTATCACGTGTAACGTATAACTTATAACGTATAACGTATAACGTATAACGTATAACGTATATCGTAAAACGTATAACGCATAACGTATAACGCATGACGTATAACGTATAACGTATAACGTATAACGTATAACGTATAACGTATAACGTATAACGAATAACGTAGAACGTATAACGTATAACGTATAACGTACAACGTATAACGTATAACGTATAACGTATAACGTAAAACGTATAACGTAGAACGTAGAACGTATAACGTATAACGTATAACGTATAACGTATAACGTCTAACGTATAATGTAGAACGTATAACGTACAACGTATAACGTGTAACATATAACGTATAACATGTAACGTATAACGTAAAACGTATAACGTATAACGTATAACGTATAACGTATAACGTTTAACGTATAACGTATAACGTATAACGTATAACGTATAACGTATAACGTATAACGTATAACGTATAACGTATAACGTATAACGTATAACGTATAACGTATAACGTATAACGTGTAACGTATAACGTATAACGTATAACGTATAACGTATAACGTATAACGTATAACGTATAACGTATCACGTGTAACGTATAACTTATAACGTATAACGTATAACGTATAACGTATAACGTATATCGTAAAACGTATAACGCATAACGTATAACGCATGACGTATAACGTATAACGTATAACGTATAACGTATAACGTATAACGTATAACGTATCACGTGTAACGTATAACTTATAACGTATAACGTATAACGTATAACGTATAACGTATATCGTAAAACGTATAACGCATAACGTATAACGCATGACGTATAACGTATAACGTATAACGTATAACGTATAACGTATAACGTATAACGTATAACGTATAACGTATAACGTATAACGTATAACGTATAACGTATAACGTATAACGTATAACGTATAACGTATAACGTATAACGTATAACGTATAACGTATAACATATAACGTATAACGTATAACGACTAACGTAGAACGTATAACCTATAACGTATAACGTATAACGTATAACGTATAACGTATAACGTATAACGTATAACGTATAACGTATAACGTATAACGTATAACGTATAACGTATAACGTATAACGTATAACGTATAACGTATAACGTATAACGTATAACGTATAACGTAGAACGTAGAACGTATAACGCATAACGTATAACGTACAACGTATAACGTATAACGTATAACGTATAACGTAAAACGTATAACGTAGAACGTAGAACGTATAACGTATAACGTATAACGTATAACGTATAACGTCTAACGTATAATGTAGAAAGTATAACGTACAACGTATAACGTGTAACGTATAACGTATAACATGTAACGTATAACCGTAAAACGTATAACGTATAACGTATAACGTGTAACGTATAACGTATAACGTATAACGGATAACGTATAACGTATAACGTATAACGTATAACGTATAACGTATAACGTATAACGAATAACGTAGAACGTATAACGCATAACGTATAACGTATAACCTATGACGTATAACGTATAACGTATAACGTATAACGTATAACGTATAACGTATAACGTATAACATATAACGTATGACGTATCACGTATAAGGTATGATCTATAACGTATAACGTATAACGTATATCCTGCAACGCATAACGTATATCCTATAACGTATAACGTTTAACGTATAACGTATAACGTATAACGTATAACGTATAACGTATAACGTATAACGTATAACGTATAACGTATAACGTATAACGTATAACGTATAACGTATAACGTATAACGTGTAACGTATAACGTATAACGTATAACGTATAACGTATAACGTATAACGTATAACGTATAACGTATCACGTGTAACGTATAACTTATAACGTATAACGTATAACGTATAACGTATAACGTATATCGTAAAACGTATAACGCATAACGTATAACGCATGACGTATAACGTATAACGTATAACGTATAACGTATAACGTATAACGTATAACGTATAACGAATAACGTAGAACGTATAACGTATAACGTATAACGTACAACGTATAACGTATAACGTATAACGTATAACGTAAAACGTATAACGTAGAACGTAGAACGTATAACGTATAACGTATAACGTATAACGTATAACGTCTAACGTATAATGTAGAACGTATAACGTACAACGTATAACGTGTAACATATAACGTATAACATGTAACGTATAACGTAAAACGTATAACGTATAACGTATAACGTGTAACGTATAACGTATAACGTATAACGTATAACGGATAACGTATAACGTATAACGTATAATGTATAACGTATAACGTATAACGTATAACGAATAACGTAGAACGTATAACGCATAACGTATAACGTATAACCTGTGACGTATAACGTATAACGTATAACGTATAACGTATAACGTATAACGTATAAAGTATAACATATAACGTATGACGTATCACGTATAAGGTATGATCTATAACGTATAACGTATAACGTATATCCTGCAACGCATAACGTATATCCTATAACGTATAACGTTTAACGTATAACGTATAACGTATAACGTATAACGTATAACGTATAACGTATAACGTATAACGTATAACGTATAACGTATAACGTATAACGTATAACGTATAACGTATAACGTATAACGTATAACGTATAACGTATAACGTATAACGTATAACGTATAACGTATAACGTATAACGTATAACGTATAACGTATAACGTATAACGTATAACGTATAACGTATAACATATAACGTATAACGTATAACGACTAACGTAGAACGTATAACCTATAACGTATAACGTATAACGTATAACGTATAACGTATAACGTATAACGTATAACGTATAACGTATAACGTATAACGTATAACGTATAACGTATAACGTATAACGTATAACGTATAACGTATAACGTATAACGTATAACGTAGAACGTAGAACGTATAACGAATAACGTAGAACGTATAACGCATAACGTATAACGTACAACGTATAACGTATAACGTATAACGTATAACGTAAAACGTATAACGTAGAACGTAGAACGTATAACGTATAACGTATAACGTATAACGTATAACGTCTAACGTATAATGTAGAACGTATAACGTACAACGTATAACGTGTAACGTATAACGTATAACATGTAACGTATAACCGTAAAACGTATAACGTATAACGTATAACGTGTAACGTATAACGTATAACGTATAACGGATAACGTATAACGTATAACGTATAACGTATAACGTATAACGTATAACGTATAACGAATAACGTAGAACGTATAACGCATAACGTATAACGTATAACCTATGACGTATAACGTATAACGTATAACGTATAACGTATAACGTATAACGTATAACGTATAACATATAACGTATGACGTATCACGTATAAGGTATGATCTATAACGTATAACGTATAACGTATATCCTGCAACGCATAACGTATATCCTATAACGTATAACGTTTAACGTATAACGTATAACGTATAACGTATAACGTATAACGTATAACGTATAACGTATAACGTATAACGTATAACGTATAACGTATAACGTATAACGTATAACGTATAACGTATAACGTATAACGTGTAACGTATAACGTATAACGTATAACGTATAACGTATAACGTATAACGTATAACGTATAACGTATCACGTGTAACGTATAACTTATAACGTATAACGTATAACGTATAACGTATAACGTATATCGTAAAACGTATAACGCATAACGTATAACGCATGACGTATAACGTATAACGTATAACGTATAACGTATAACGTATAACGTATAACGTATAACGAATAACGTAGAACGTATAACGTATAACGTATAACGTACAACGTATAACGTATAACGTATAACGTATAACGTAAAACGTATAACGTAGAACGTAGAACGTATAACGTATAACGTATAACGTATAACGTATAACGTCTAACGTATAATGTAGAACGTATAACGTACAACGTATAACGTGTAACATATAACGTATAACATGTAACGTATAACGTAAAACGTATAACGTATAACGTATAACGTGTAACGTATAACGTATAACGTATAACGTATAACGGATAACGTATAACGTATAACGTATAATGTATAACGTATAACGTATAACGTATAACGAATAACGTAGAACGTATAACGCATAACGTATAACGTATAACCTGTGACGTATAACGTATAACGTATAACGTATAACGTATAACGTATAACGTATAAAGTATAACATATAACGTATGACGTATCACGTATAAGGTATGATCTATAACGTATAACGTATAACGTATATCCTGCAACGCATAACGTATATCCTATAACGTATAACGTTTAACGTATAACGTATAACGTATAACGTATAACGTATAACGTATAACGTATAACGTATAACGTATAACGTATAACGTATAACGTATAACGTATAACGTATAACGTATAACGTATAACGTATAACGTATAACGTATAACGTATAACGTATAACGTATAACGTATAACGTATAACGTATAACGTATAACGTATAACGTATAACGTATAACGTATAACGTATAACGTATAACATATAACGTATAACGTATAACGACTAACGTAGAACGTATAACCTATAACGTATAACGTATAACGTATAACGTATAACGTATAACGTATAACGTATAACGTATAACGTATAACGTATAACGTATAACGTATAACATATAACGTATAACGTATAACGTATAACGTATAACGTATAACGTATAACGTATAACGTATAACGTATAACGTATAACGTATAAATTCTAACGCATAACGTATAACGTATAACGTATAACGTATAACGTATAACCTATAACGTATATCCTGTAACGTATAACGTATAACGTATAACGTATAACGTATAACGTATAACGTATAACGTATAACGTATAACGTATAACGTATAACGTATAACGTATAACGTATAACGTATAACGTATAACGTATAACGTATAACGTATAACGTATAACGTATAACGTATAACGTATAACGTATAACGTATAACGTATAACGTATAACGTATAACGTATAACGTATAACGTATAACGTATAACGTATAACGTATAACGTATAACGTATAACGTATAACGTATAACGTATAACGTATAACGTATAACGTATAACGTATAACGTATAACGTATAACGTATAACGTATAACGTATAACGTATAACGTATAACGTTATAACGTATAACGTATAACGTATAACGTATAACGTATAACGTATAACGTATAACGTATAACGTATAACGTATAACGTATAACGTATAACGTATAACGTATAACGTAGAACGTATAACGAATAACGTAGAACGTATAACGTATAACGTATAACGTACAACGTATAACGTATAACGTATAACGTATAACGTAAAACGTATAACGTAGAACGTAGAACGTATAACGTATAACGTATAACGTATAACGTATAACGTCTAACGTATAATGTAGAACGTATAACGTACAACGTATAACGTGTAACATATAACGTATAACATGTAACGTATAACGTAAAACGTATAACGTATAACGTATAACGTGTAACGTATAACGTATAACGTATAACGTATAACGGATAACGTATAACGTATAACGTATAATGTATAACGTATAACGTATAACGTATAACGAATAACGTAGAACGTATAACGCATAACGTATAACGTATAACCTGTGACGTATAACGTATAACGTATAACGTATAACGTATAACGTATAACGTATAAAGTATAACATATAACGTATGACGTATCACGTATAAGGTATGATCTATAACGTATAACGTATAACGTATATCCTGCAACGCATAACGTATATCCTATAACGTATAACGTTTAACGTATAACGTATAACGTATAACGTATAACGTATAACGTATAACGTATAACGTATAACGTATAACGTATAACGTATAACGTATAACGTATAACGTATAACGTATAACGTATAACGTATAACGTATAACGTATAACGTATAACGTATAACGTATAACGTATAACGTATAACGTATAACGTATAACGTATAACGTATAACGTATAACATATAACGTATAACGTATAACGACTAACGTAGAACGTATAACCTATAACGTATAACGTATAACGTATAACGTATAACGTATAACGTATAACGTATAACGTATAACGTATAACGTATAACGTATAACGTATAACATATAACGTATGACGTATAACGTATAACGTATAACGTATAACGTATAACGTATAACGTATAACGTATAACGTATAACGTATAAATTCTAACGCATAACGTATAACGTATAACGTATAACGTATAACGTATAACGTATAACGTATATCCTGTAACGTATAACGTATAACGTATAACGTATAACGTATAACGTATAACGTATAACGTATAACGTATAACGTATAACGTATAACGTATAACGTATAACGTATAACGTATAACGTATAACGTATAACGTATAACGTATAACGTATAACGTATAACGTATAACGTATAACGTATAACGTATAACGTATAACGTATAACGTATAACGTATAACGTATAACGTATAACGTATAACGTATAACGTATAAGGTATAACGTTTAACGTATAACGTATAACGTATAACGTATAACGTATAACGTATAACGTATAACGTATAACGTATAACGTATAACGTATAACGTATAACGTATAACGTATAACGTATAACGTATAACGTATAACGTATAACGTATAACGTGTAACGTATAACGTATAACGTATAACGTATAACGTATAACGTATAACGTATAACGTATAACGTATAACGTAGAACGTAGAACGTATAACGAATAACGTAGAACGTATAACGCATAACGTATAACGTACAACGTATAACGTAAAACGTATAACGTATAACGTAAAACGTATAACGTAGAACGTAGAACGTATAACGTATAACGTATAACGTATAACGTATAACGTCTAACGTATAATGTAGAACGTATAACGTACAACGTATAACGTGTAACGTATAACGTATAACATGTAACGTATAACGTAAAACGTATAACGTATAACGTATAACGTGTAACGTATAACGTATAACGTATAACGGATAACGTATAACGTATAACGTATAACGTATAACGTATAACGTATAACGTATAACGAATAACGTAGAACGTATAACGCATAACGTATAACGTATAACCTATGACGTATAACGTATAACGTATAACGTATAACGTATAACGTATAACGTATAACGTATAACATATAACGTATGACGTATCACGTATAAGGTATGATCTATAACGTATAACGTATAACGTATATCCTGCAACGCATAACGTATATCCTATAACGTATAACGTTTAACGTATAACGTATAACGTATAACGTATAACGTATAACGTATAACGTATAACGTATAACGTATAACGTATAACGTATAACGTATAACGTATAACGTATAACGTATAACGTATAACGTATAACGTATAACGTATAACGTATAACGTATAACGTATAACGTATAACGTATAATGTATAACGTATCACGTGTAACGTATAACTTATAACGTATAACGTATAACGTATAACGTATAACGTATATCGTAAAACGTATAACGCATAACGTATAACGCATGACGTATAACGTATAACGTATAACGTATAACGTATAACGTATAACGTATAACGTATAACGTATAACGGATAACGTATAACGGATAACGTATAACGTATAACGTATAACGTATAACGTATAACGTATAACGTATAACGTGTAACGTATAACGTATAACGTATAACGTATAACGTATAACGTATAACGTATAACGTATAACGTATAACGTATAACGTATAACGTATAACGTATAACGTATAACGTATAACGTATAACGTATAACGTATAACGTATAACGTATAACGTATAACGTATAACGTATAACGTATAACGTATAACGTATAACGTATAACGTATAACGTATAACGTATAACGTATAACGTATAACGTATAACGTATAACGTATAACGTATAACGTATAACGTATAACGTATAACGTATAACGTATAACGTATAACGTATAACGTATAACGTATAACGTATAACGTATAACGTATAACGTATAACGTATAACGTATAACGTATAACGTATAACGTATAACGTATAACGTATAACGTATAACGTATAACGTAGAACGTATAACGAATAACGTAGAACGTATAACGCATAACGTATAACGTACAACGTATAACGTATAACGTATAACGTATAACGTAAAACGTATAACGTAGAACGTATAACGTATAACGTATAACGTATAACGTATAACGTATAACGTCTAACGTATAATGTAGAACGTATAACGTACAACGTATAACGTGTAACGTATAACGTATAACGTATAACGTATAACGAATAACGTAGAACGTATAACGCATAACGTATAACGTATAACCTGTGACGTATAACGTATAACGTATAACGTATAACGTATAACGTATAACGTATAAAGTATAACATATAACGTATGACGTATCACGTATAAGGTATGATCTATAACGTATAACGTATAACGTATATCCTGCAACGCATAACGTATATCCTATAACGTATAACGTTTAACGTATAACGTATAACGTATAACGTATAACGTATAACGTATAACGTATAACGTATAACGTATAACGTATAACGTATAACGTATAACGTATAACGTATAACGTATAACGTATAACGTATAACGTATAACGTATAACGTATAACGTATAACGTATAACGTATAACGTATAACGTATAACGTATAACGTATAACGTATAACGTATAACGTATAACGTATAACGTATAACGTATAACGTATAACGTATAACGTATAACGTATAACGTATAACGTATAACGTATAACGTATAACGTATAACGTATAACGTATAACGTATAACGTATAACGTATAACGTATAACGTATAACGTATAACGTATAACGTATAACGTATAACGTATAACGTATAACGTGTAACGTATAACGTATAACGTATAACGTATAACGTATAACGTATAACGTATAACGTATAACGGATAACGTATAACGTATAACGTATAACGTATAACGTATAACGTATAACGTATAACGTATAACGTATAACGTATAACGTATAACGTATAACGTAGAACGTATAACGAATAACGTAGAACGTATAACGCATAACGTATAACGTACAACGTATAACGTATAACGTATAACGTATAACGTAAAACGTATAACGTAGAACGTAGAACGTATAACGTATAACGTATAACGTATAACGTATAACGTATAACGTATAACGTATAACGTATAACGTATAACGTATAACGTATAACGTATAACGTAGAACGTAGAACGTATAACGAATAACGTATAACGTATAACGCATAACGTATAACGTACAACGTATAACGTATAACGTATAACGTATAACGTAAAACGTATAACGTAGAACGTAGAACGTATAACGTATAACGTATAACGTATAACGTATAACGTCTAACGTATAATGTAGAACGTATAACGTACAACGTATAACGTGTAACGTATAACGTATAACATGTAACGTATAACGTAAAACGTATAACGTATAACGTATAACGTGTAACGTATAACGTATAACGTATAACGGATAACGTATAACGTATAACGTATAACGTATAACGTATAACGTATAACGTATAACGAATAACGTAGAACGTATAACGCATAACGTATAACGTATAACCTATGACGTATAATGTATAACGTATAACGTATAACGTATAACGTATAACGTATAACGTATAACATATAACGTATGACGTATCACGTATAAGGTATGATCTATAACGTATAACGTATAACGTATATCCTGCAACGCATAACGTATATCCTATAACGTATAACGTTTAACGTATAACGTATAACGTATAACGTATAACGTATAACGTATAACGTATAACGTATAACGTATAACGTATAACGTATAACGTATAACGTATAACGTATAACGTATAACGTATAACGTATAACGTATAACGTATAACGTATAACGTATAACGTATAACGTATAACGTATAACGTATCACGTGTAACGTATAACTTATAACGTATAACGTATAACGTATAACGTATAACGTATATCGTAAAACGTATAACGCATAACGTATAACGCATGACGTATAACGTATAACGTATAACGTATAACGTATAACGTATAACGTATAACGTATAACGGATAACGTATAACGTATAACGTATAACGTATAACGTATAACGTATAACGTATAACGTGTAACGTATAACGTATAACGTATAACGTATAACGTATAACGTATAACGTATAACGTATAACGAATAACGTAGAACGTAGAACGCATAACGTATAACGTACAACGTATAACGTATAACGTATAACGTATAACGTATAACCTATGACGTATAACGTATAACGTATAACGTATAACGTATAACGTATAACGTATAACGTATAACGTATAACATATAACGTATGACGTATCACGTATAAGGTATGATCTATAACGTATAACGTATAACGTATATCCTGCAACGCATAACGTATATCCTATAACGTATAACGTTTAACGTATAACGTATAACGTATAACGTATAACGTATAACGTATAACGTATAACGTATAACGTATAACGTATAACGTATAACGTATAACGTATAACGTATAACGTATAACGTATAACGTATAACGTATAACGTATAACGTATAACGTATAACGTATAACGTATAACGTATAACGTATAACGTATAACGTATAACGTATAACGTATAACGTATAACGTATAACGTATAACGTATAACGTATAACGTATAACGTATAACGTATAACGTATAACGTATAACGTATAACGTATAACGTATAACGTATAACGTATAACGTATAACGTATAACGTATAACGTATAACGTATAACGTATAACGTATAACGTATAACGTATAACGTATAACGTATAACGTATAACGTATAACGTATAACGTATAACGTATAACGTATAACGTATAACGTATAACGTATAACGTATAACGTATAACGTATAACGTATAACGTATAACGTATAACGTATAACGTATAACGTATAACGTATAACGTATAACGTATAACGTAGAACGTATAACGAATAACGTAGAACGTAGAACGCATAACGTATAACGTACAACGTATAACGTATAACGTATAACGTATAACGTAAAACGTATAACGTAGAACGTATAACGTATAACGTATAACGTATAACGTATAACGTATAACGTCTAACGTTTAATGTAGAACGTATAACATACAACGTATAACGTGTAACGTATAACGTATAACATGTAACGTATAACGTAAAACGTATAACGTATAACGTATAACGTGTAACGTATAACGTATAACGTATAACGGATAACGTATAACGTATAACGTATAACGTATAACGTATAACGTATAACGTATAACGAATAACGTAGAACGTATAACGCATAACGTATAACGTATAACCTGTGACGTATAACGTATAACGTATAACGTATAACGTATAACGTATAACGTATAACGTATAACATATAACGTATGACGTATCACGTATAAGGTATGATCTATAACGTATAACGTGTAACGTATATCCTGCAACGCATAACGTATATCCTATAACGTATAACGTTTAACGTATAACGTATAACGTATAACGTATAACGTATAACGTATAACGTATAACGTATAACGTATAAGAGTATAACGTATAACGTATAACGTATAACGTATAACGTATAACGTATAACGTATAACGTATAACGTATAACGTATAACGTATAACGTATAACGTATAACGTGTAACGTATAACTTATAACGTATAACGTATAACGTATAACGTATAACGTATATCGTAAAACGTATAACGCATAACGTATAACGTATAACGTATAACGTATAACGTATAACGTATAACGTATAACGTATAACGTAAAACGTATAACGTATAACGTATAACGTGTAACGTATAACGTATAACGTATAACGGATAACGTATAACGTATAACGTATAACGTATAACGTATAACGTATAACGTATAACATATAACGTATAACGTATAACGACTAACGTAGAACGTATAACCTATAACGTATAACGTATAACGTATAACGTATAACGTATAACGTATAACGTATAACGTATAACGTATAACGTATAACGTATAACGTATAACGTATAACGTATAACGTATAACGTATAACGTATAACGTATAACGTATAACGTATAAATTCTAACGCATAACGTATAACGTATAACGTATAACGTATAACGTATAACGTATAACGTATAACGTATATCCTGTAACGTATAACGTATAACGTATAACGTATAACGTATAACGTATAACGTATAACGTATAACGTATAACGTATAACGTATAACGTATAACGTATAACGTATAACGTATAACGTATAACGTATAACGTATAACGTATAACGTATAACGTATAACGTATAACGTATAACGTATAACGTATAACGTATAACGTATAACGTATAACGTATAACGTATAACGTATAACGTATAACGTATAACGTATAACGTATAACGTATAACGTATAACGTATAACGTATAACGTATAACGTATAACGTATAACGTATAACGTATAACGTATAACGTATAACGTATAACGTATAACGTATAACGTATAACGTATAACGTATCACGTGTAACGTATAACTTATAACGTATAACGTATAACGTATAACGTATAACGTATATCGTAAAACGTATAACGCATAACGTATAACGTATGACGTATAACGTATAACGTATAACGTATAACGTATAACGTATAACGTATAACGTATAACGTATAACGTATAACGTATAACGTATAACGTATAACGTATAACGTATAACGTATAACGTATAACGTATAGCGTATAACGTATAACGTATAACGTATAACGTATAACGTATAACGTATAACGTATAACGTATAACGTATAACGTATAACGTATAACGTATAACGTATAACGTATAACGTATAACGTATAACGTAGAACGTATAACGTCTAACGTTTAATGTAGAACGTATAACATACAACGTATAACGTGTAACGTATAACGTATAACATGTAACGTATAACGTAAAACGTATAACGTATAACGTATAACGTGTAACGTATAACGTATAACGTATAACGGATAACGTATAACGTATAACGTATAACGTATAACGTATAACGTATAACGTATAACGAATAACGTAGAACGTATAACGCATAACGTATAACGTATAACCTGTGACGTATAACGTATAACGTATAACGTAGAACGTATAACGTCTAACGTTTAATGTAGAACGTATAACATACAACGTATAACGTGTAACGTATAACGTATAACATGTAACGTATAACGTAAAACGTATAACGTATAACGTATAACGTGTAACGTATAACGTATAACGTATAACGGATAACGTATAACGTATAACGTATAACGTATAACGTATAACGTGTAACGTATAACGTATAACGTATAACGGATAACGTATAACGTATAACGTATAACGTATAACGTATAACGTATAACGTATAACGAATAACGTAGAACGTATAACGCATAACGTATAACGTATAACCTGTGACGTATAACGTATAACGTATAACGTATAACGTATAACGTATAACGTATAACGTATAACATATAAGGTATGACGTATCACGTATAAGGTATGATCTATAACGTATAACGTGTAACGTATAACGTATAGCGTATAACGTATAACGTATAACGTATAACGTATAACGTATAACGTATAACGTATAACGTATAACGTATAACGTATAACGTATAACGTATAACGTATAACGTATAACGTATAACGTATAACGTAGAACGTATAACGTCTAACGTTTAATGTAGAACGTATAACATACAACGTATAAC
This sequence comes from Ptiloglossa arizonensis, assembly GCF_051014685.1. Classification (NCBI taxonomy): domain Eukaryota; kingdom Metazoa; phylum Arthropoda; class Insecta; order Hymenoptera; family Colletidae; genus Ptiloglossa; species Ptiloglossa arizonensis. Next base: position 24,615 of record NW_027479912.1, read on the forward strand.
GTGTAACGTATAACGTATAACATGTAACGTATAACGTAAAACGTATAACGTATAACGTATAACGTGTAACGTATAACGTATAACGTATAACGGATAACGTATAACGTATAACGTATAACGTATAACGTATAACGTATAACGTATAACGAATAACGTAGAACGTATAACGCATAACGTATAACGTATAACCTGTGACGTATAACGTATAACGTATAACGTAGAACGTATAACGTCTAACGTTTAATGTAGAACGTATAACATACAACGTATAACGTGTAACGTATAACGTATAACATGTAACGTATAACGTAAAACGTATAACGTATAACGTATAACGTGTAACGTATAACGTATAACGTATAACGGATAACGTATAACGTATAACGTATAACGTATAACGTATAACGTGTAACGTATAACGTATAACGTATAACGGATAACGTATAACGTATAACGTATAACGTATAACGTATAACGTATAACGTATAACGAATAACGTAGAACGTATAACGTATAACGCATAACGTATAACGTATAACCTGTGACGTATAACGTATAACGTATAACGTATAACGTATAACGTATAACGTATAACGTATAACATATAAGGTATGACGTATCACGTATAAGGTATGATCTATAACGTATAACGTGTAACGTATATCCTGCAACGCATAACGTATATCCTATAACGTATAACGTTTAACGTATAACGTATAACGTATAACGTATAACGTATAACGTATAACGTATAACGTATAACGTATAAGAGTATAACGTATAACGTATAACGTATAACGTATAACGTATAACGTATAACGTATAACGTATAACGTATAACGTATAACGTATAACGTATAACGTATAACGTGTAACGTATAACTTATAACGTATAACGTATAACGTATAACGTATAACGTATATCGTAAAACGTATAACGCATAACGTATAACGTATAACGTATAACGTATAACGTATAACGTATAACGTATAACGTATAACGTAAAACGTATAACGTATAACGTATAACGTGTAACGTATAACGTATAACGTATAACGGATAACGTATAACGTATAACGTATAACGTATAACGTATAACGTATAACGTATAACATATAACGTATAACGTATAACGACTAACGTAGAACGTATAACCTATAACGTATAACGTATAACGTATAACGTATAACGTATAACGTATAACGTATAACGTATAACGTATAACGTATAACGTATAACGTATAACGTATAACGTATAACGTATAACGTATAACGTATAACGTATAACGTATAACGTATAAATTCTAACGCATAACGTATAACGTATAACGTATAACGTATAACGTATAACGTATAACGTATATCCTGTAACGTATAACGTATAACGTATAACGTATAACGTATAACGTATAACGTATAACGTATAACGTATAACGTATAACGTATAACGTATAACGTATAACGTATAACGTATAGCGTATAACGTATAACGTATAACGTATAACGTATAACGTATAACGTATAACGTATAACGTATAACGTATAACGTATAACGTATAACGTATAACGTATAACGTATAACGTATGACGTATAACGTATAACGTATAACGTATAACGTATAACGTATAACGTATAACGTATAACGTATAACGTATAACGTATAACGTATAACGTATAACGTATAACGTATAACGTATAACGTATAACGTATAACGTATAACGTATAACGTATAACGTATAACGTATAACGTATAACGTATAACGTATAACGTATAACGTATAACGTATAACGTAGAACGTATAACGAATAACGTAGAACGTATAACGTATAACGTATAACGTACAACGTATAACGTATAACGTATAACGTATAACGTAAAACGTATAACGTAGAACGTATAACGTATAACGTATAACGTATAACGTATAACGTATAACGTCTAACGTATAATGTAGAACGTATAACGTATAACGTATAACGTATAACGTATAACGTATAACGTATAACGTATAACGTATAACGTATAACGTATAACGTATAACGTATAACGTATAACGTATAACGTATAACGTATAACGTATAACGTATAACGTATAACGTATAACGTATAACGTATAACGTATAACGTATAACGTATAACGTATAACGTATAACGTATAACGTATAACGTATAACGTATAACGTATAACGTATAACGTATAACGTATAACGTATAACGTATAACGTATAACGTATAACGTATAACGTATAACGTATAACGTATCACGTGTAACGTATAACTTATAACGTATAACGTATAACGTATAACGTATAACGTATATCGTAAAACGTATAACGCATAACGTATAACGTATGACGTATAACGTATAACGTATAACGTATAACGTATAACGTATAACGTATAACGTATAACGTATAACGTATAACGTATAACGTATAACGTATAACGTATAACGTATAACGTATAACGTATAACGTATAACGTATAACGTATAACGTATAACGTATAACGTATAACGTATAACGTATAACGTATAACGTATAACGTATAACGTATAACGTATAACGTATAACGTATAACGTATAACGTATAACGTATCACGTGTAACGTATAACTTATAACGTATAACGTATAACGTATAACGTATAACGTATATCGTAAAACGTATAACGCATAACGTATAACGTATGACGTATAACGTATAACGTATAACGTATAACGTATAACGTATAACGTATAACGTATAACGTAGAACGTATAACGTCTAACGTTTAATGTAGAACGTATAACATACAACGTATAACGTGTAACGTATAACGTATAACATGTAACGTATAACGTAAAACGTATAACGTATAACGTATAACGTGTAACGTATAACGTATAACGTATAACGGATAACGTATAACGTATAACGTATAACGTATAACGTATAACGTATAACGTATAACGAATAACGTAGAACGTATAACGCATAACGTATAACGTATAACCTGTGACGTATAACGTATAACGTATAACGTATAACGTATAACGTATAACGTATAACGTATAACGTATAACGTATAACGTATAACGTATAACGTATAACGTATAACGTATAACGTATAACGTATAACATATAAGGTATGACGTATCACGTATAAGGTATGATCTATAACGTATAACGTGTAACGTATATCCTGCAACGCATAACGTATATCCTATAACGTATAACGTTTAACGTATAACGTATAACGTATAACGTATAACGTATAACGTATAACGTATAACGTATAACGTATAAGAGTATAACGTATAACGTATAACGTATAACGTATAACGTATAACGTATAACGTATAACGTATAACGTATAACGTATAACGTATAACGTATAACGTATAACGTGTAACGTATAACTTATAACGTATAACGTATAACGTATAACGTATAACGTATATCGTAAAACGTATAACGCATAACGTATAACGTATAACGTATAACGTATAACGTATAACGTATAACGTATAACGTATAACGTAAAACGTATAACGTATAACGTATAACGTGTAACGTATAACGTATAACGTATAACGGATAACGTATAACGTATAACGTATAACGTATAACGTATAACGTATAACGTATAACATATAACGTATAACGTATAACGACTAACGTAGAACGTATAACCTATAACGTATAACGTATAACGTATAACGTATAACGTATAACGTATAACGTATAACGTATAACGTATAACGTATAACGTATAACGTATAACGTATAACGTATAACGTATAACGTATAACGTATAACGTATAACGTATAACGTATAAATTCTAACGCATAACGTATAACGTATAACGTATAACGTATAACGTATAACGTATAACGTATATCCTGTAACGTATAACGTATAACGTATAACGTATAACGTATAACGTATAACGCATAACGTATAACGTATAACGGATAACGTATAACGTATAACGTATAACGTATAACGTATAACGTATAACGTATAACGAATAACGTAGAACGTATAACGCATAACGTATAACGTATAACCTGTGACGTATAACGTATAACGTATAACGTAGAACGTATAACGTCTAACGTTTAATGTAGAACGTATAACATACAACGTATAACGTGTAACGTATAACGTATAACATGTAACGTATAACGTAAAACGTATAACGTATAACGTATAACGTGTAACGTATAACGTATAACGTATAACGGATAACGTATAACGTATAACGTATAACGTATAACGTATAACGTGTAACGTATAACGTATAACGTATAACGGATAACGTATAACGTATAACGTATAACGTATAACGTATAACGTATAACGTATAACGAATAACGTAGAACGTATAACGCATAACGTATAACGTATAACCTGTGACGTATAACGTATAACGTATAACGTATAACGTATAACGTATAACGTATAACGTATAACATATAAGGTATGACGTATCACGTATAAGGTATGATCTATAACGTATAACGTGTAACGTATAACGTATAGCGTATAACGTATAACGTATAACGTATAACGTATAACGTATAACGTATAACGTATAACGTATAACGTATAACGTATAACGTATAACGTATAACGTATAACGTATAACGTATAACGTATAACGTATAACGTAGAACGTATAACGTCTAACGTTTAATGTAGAACGTATAACATACAACGTATAACGTGTAACGTATAACGTATAACATGTAACGTATAACGTAAAACGTATAACGTATAACGTATAACGTGTAACGTATAACGTATAACGTATAACGGATAACGTATAACGTATAACGTATAACGTATAACGTATAACGTATAACGTATAACGAATAACGTAGAACGTATAACGCATAACGTATAACGTATAACCTGTGACGTATAACGTATAACGTATAACGTAGAACGTATAACGTCTAACGTTTAATGTAGAACGTATAACATACAACGTATAACGTGTAACGTATAACGTATAACATGTAACGTATAACGTAAAACGTATAACGTATAACGTATAACGTGTAACGTATAACGTATAACGTATAACGGATAACGTATAACGTATAACGTATAACGTATAACGTATAACGTGTAACGTATAACGTATAACGTATAACGGATAACGTATAACGTATAACGTATAACGTATAACGTATAACGTATAACGTATAACGAATAACGTAGAACGTATAACGCATAACGTATAACGTATAACCTGTGACGTATAACGTATAACGTATAACGTATAACGTATAACGTATAACGTATAACGTATAACATATAAGGTATGACGTATCACGTATAAGGTATGATCTATAACGTATAACGTGTAACGTATATCCTGCAACGCATAACGTATATCCTATAACGTATAACGTTTAACGTATAACGTATAACGTATAACGTATAACGTATAACGTATAACGTATAACGTATAACGTATAAGAGTATAACGTATAACGTATAACGTATAACGTATAACGTATAACGTATAACGTATAACGTATAACGTATAACGTATAACGTATAACGTATAACGTATAACGTGTAACGTATAACTTATAACGTATAACGTATAACGTATAACGTATAACGTATATCGTAAAACGTATAACGCATAACGTATAACGTATAACGTATAACGTATAACGTATAACGTATAACGTATAACGTATAACGTAAAACGTATAACGTATAACGTATAACGTGTAACGTATAACGTATAACGTATAACGGATAACGTATAACGTATAACGTATAACGTATAACGTATAACGTATAACGTATAACATATAACGTATAACGTATAACGACTAACGTAGAACGTATAACCTATAACGTATAACGTATAACGTATAACGTATAACGTATAACGTATAACGTATAACGTATAACGTATAACGTATAACGTATAACGTATAACGTATAACGTATAACGTATAACGTATAACGTATAACGTATAACGTATAACGTATAAATTCTAACGCATAACGTATAACGTATAACGTATAACGTATAACGTATAACGTATAACGTATATCCTGTAACGTATAACGTATAACGTATAACGTATAACGTATAACGTATAACGTATAACGTATAACGTATAACGTATAACGTATAACGTATAACGTATAACGTATAACGTATAGCGTATAACGTATAACGTATAACGTATAACGTATAACGTATAACGTATAACGTATAACGTATAACGTATAACGTATAACGTATAACGTATAACGTATAACGTATAACGTATGACGTATAACGTATAACGTATAACGTATAACGTATAACGTATAACGTATAACGTATAACGTATAACGTATAACGTATAACGTATAACGTATAACGTATAACGTATAACGTATAACGTATAACGTATAACGTATAACGTATAACGTATAACGTATAACGTATAACGTATAACGTATAACGTATAACGTATAACGTATAACGTATAACGTAGAACGTATAACGAATAACGTAGAACGTATAACGTATAACGTATAACGTACAACGTATAACGTATAACGTATAACGTATAACGTAAAACGTATAACGTAGAACGTATAACGTATAACGTATAACGTATAACGTATAACGTATAACGTCTAACGTATAATGTAGAACGTATAACGTATAACGTATAACGTATAACGTATAACGTATAACGTATAACGTATAACGTATAACGTATAACGTATAACGTATAACGTATAACGTATAACGTATAACGTATAACGTATAACGTATAACGTATAACGTATAACGTATAACGTATAACGTATAACGTATAACGTATAACGTATAACGTATAACGTATAACGTATAACGTATAACGTATAACGTATAACGTATAACGTATAACGTATAACGTATAACGTATAACGTATAACGTATAACGTATAACGTATAACGTATAACGTATAACGTATCACGTGTAACGTATAACTTATAACGTATAACGTATAACGTATAACGTATAACGTATATCGTAAAACGTATAACGCATAACGTATAACGTATGACGTATAACGTATAACGTATAACGTATAACGTATAACGTATAACGTATAACGTATAACGTATAACGTATAACGTATAACGTATAACGTATAACGTATAACGTATAACGTATAACGTATAACGTATAACGTATAACGTATAACGTATAACGTATAACGTATAACGTATAACGTATAACGTATAACGTATAACGTATAACGTATAACGTATAACGTATAACGTATAACGTATAACGTATAACGTATCACGTGTAACGTATAACTTATAACGTATAACGTATAACGTATAACGTATAACGTATATCGTAAAACGTATAACGCATAACGTATAACGTATGACGTATAACGTATAACGTATAACGTATAACGTATAACGTATAACGTATAACGTATAACGTAGAACGTATAACGTCTAACGTTTAATGTAGAACGTATAACATACAACGTATAACGTGTAACGTATAACGTATAACATGTAACGTATAACGTAAAACGTATAACGTATAACGTATAACGTGTAACGTATAACGTATAACGTATAACGGATAACGTATAACGTATAACGTATAACGTATAACGTATAACGTATAACGTATAACGAATAACGTAGAACGTATAACGCATAACGTATAACGTATAACCTGTGACGTATAACGTATAACGTATAACGTATAACGTATAACGTATAACGTATAACGTATAACGTATAACGTATAACGTATAACGTATAACGTATAACGTATAACGTATAACGTATAACGTATAACATATAAGGTATGACGTATCACGTATAAGGTATGATCTATAACGTATAACGTGTAACGTATATCCTGCAACGCATAACGTATATCCTATAACGTATAACGTTTAACGTATAACGTATAACGTATAACGTATAACGTATAACGTATAACGTATAACGTATAACGTATAAGAGTATAACGTATAACGTATAACGTATAACGTATAACGTATAACGTATAACGTATAACGTATAACGTATAACGTATAACGTATAACGTATAACGTATAACGTGTAACGTATAACTTATAACGTATAACGTATAACGTATAACGTATAACGTATATCGTAAAACGTATAACGCATAACGTATAACGTATAACGTATAACGTATAACGTATAACGTATAACGTATAACGTATAACGTAAAACGTATAACGTATAACGTATAACGTGTAACGTATAACGTATAACGTATAACGTATAACGTATAACGTATAACGTATAACGTATAACGTATAACGTATAACGTATAACGTATAACGTATAACGTATAACGTATAACGTATAACGTATAACGTATAACGTATAACGTATAACGTATAAATTCTAACGCATAACGTATAACGTATAACGTATAACGTATAACGTATAACGTATAACGTATATCCTGTAACGTATAACGTATAACGTATAACGTATAACGTATAACGTATAACGTATAACGTATAACGTATAACGTATAACGTATAACGTATAACGTATAGCGTATAACGTATAACGTATAACGTATAACGTATAACGTATAACGTATAACGTATAACGTATAACGTATAACGTATAACGTATAACGTATAACGTATAACGTATAACGTATAACGTATAACGTATAACGTATAACGTATAACGTATAACGTATAACGTATAACGTATAACGTATAACGTATAACGTATAACGTATAACGTATAACGTATAACGTATAACGTATAACGTATAACGTATAACGTATAACGTATAACGTATAACGTATAACGTATAACGTATAACGTAGAACGTATAACGAATAACGTAGAACGTATAACGTATAACGTATAACGTACAACGTATAACGTATAACGTATAACGTATAACGTAAAACGTATAACGTAGAACGTATAACGTATAACGTATAACGTATAACGTATAACGTATAACGTCTAACGTATAATGTAGAACGTATAACGTATAACGTATAACGTATAACGTATAACGTATAACGTATAACGTATAACGTATAACGTATAACGTATAACGTATAACGTATAACGTATAACGTATAACGTATAACGTATAACGTATAACGTATAACGTATAACGTATAACGTATAACGTATAACGTATAACGTATAACGTATAACGTATAACGTATAACGTATAACGTATAACGTATAACGTATAACGTATAACGTATAACGTATAACGTATAACGTATAACGTATAACGTATAACGTATAACGTATCACGTGTAACGTATAACTTATAACGTATAACGTATAACGTATAACGTATAACGTATATCGTAAAACGTATAACGCATAACGTATAACGTATGACGTATAACGTATAACGTATAACGTATAACGTATAACGTATAACGTATAACGTATAACGTATAACGTATAACGTATAACGTATAACGTATAACGTATAACGTATAACGTATAACGTATAACGTATAACGTATAACGTATAACGTATAACGTATAACGTATAGCGTATAACGTATAACGTATAACGTATAACGTATAACGTATAACGTATAACGTATAACGTATAACGTATAACGTATAACGTATAACGTATAACGTATAACGTATAACGTATAACGTAGAACGTATAACGTCTAACGTTTAATGTAGAACGTATAACATACAACGTATAACGTGTAACGTATAACGTATAACATGTAACGTATAACGTAAAACGTATAACGTATAACGTATAACGTGTAACGTATAACGTATAACGTATAACGGATAACGTATAACGTATAACGTATAACGTATAACGTATAACGTATAACGTATAACGAATAACGTAGAACGTATAACGCATAACGTATAACGTATAACCTGTGACGTATAACGTATAACGTATAACGTATAACGTATAACGTATAACGTATAACGTATAACGTATAACGTATAACGTATAACGTATAACGTATAACGTATAACGTATAACGTATAACGTATAACGTATCACGTGTAACGTATAACTTATAACGTATAACGTATAACGTATAACGTATAACGTATATCGTAAAACGTATAACGCATAACGTATAACGTATGACGTATAACGTATAACGTATAACGTATAACGTATAACGTATAACGTATAACGTATAACGTATAACGTATAACGTATAACGTATAACGTATAACGTATAACGTATAACGTATAACGTATAACGTATAACGTATAACGTATAACGTATAACGTATAACGTATAACGTATAACGTATAACGTATAACGTATAACGTATAACGTATAACGTATAACGTATAACGTATAACGTATAACGTATAACGTATAACGTATAACGTATAACGTATAACGTATAACGTATAACGTATAACGTATAACGTATAACGTATAACGTATAACGTATAACGTATAACGTATAACGTATAACGTATAACGTATAACGTATAACGTATAACGTATAACGTATCACGTGTAACGTATAACTTATAACGTATAACGTATAACGTATAACGTATAACGTATATCGTAAAACGTATAACGCATAACGTATAACGTATGACGTATAACGTATAACGTATAACGTATAACGTATAACGTATAACGTATAACGTATAACGTATAACGTATAACGTATAACGTATAACGTATAACGTATAACGTATAACGTATAACGTATAACGTATAACGTATAACGTATAACGTATAACGTATAACGTATAACGTATAACGTATAACGTATAACGTATAACGTATAACGTATAACGTATAACGTATAACGTATAACGTATAACGTATAACGTATCACGTGTAACGTATAACTTATAACGTATAACGTATAACGTATAACGTATAACGTATATCGTAAAACGTATAACGCATAACGTATAACGTATGACGTATAACGTATAACGTATAACGTATAACGTATAACGTATAACGTATAACGTATAACGTATAACGTATAACGTATAACGTATAACGTATAACGTATAACGTATAACGTATAACGTATAACGTATAACGTATAACGTATAGCGTATAACGTATAACGTATAACGTATAACGTATAACGTATAACGTATAACGTATAACGTATAACGTATAACGTATAACGTATAACGTATAACGTATAACGTATAACGTATAACGTATAACGTAGAACGTATAACGTCTAACGTTTAATGTAGAACGTATAACATACAACGTATAACGTGTAACGTATAACGTATAACATGTAACGTATAACGTAAAACGTATAACGTATAACGTATAACGTGTAACGTATAACGTATAACGTATAACGGATAACGTATAACGTATAACGTATAACGTATAACGTATAACGTATAACGTATAACGAATAACGTAGAACGTATAACGCATAACGTATAACGTATAACCTGTGACGTATAACGTATAACGTATAACGTATAACGTATAACGTATAACGTATAACGTATAACGTATAACGTATAACGTATAACGTATAACGTATAACGTATAACGTATAACGTATAACGTATAACATATAAGGTATGACGTATCACGTATAAGGTATGATCTATAACGTATAACGTGTAACGTATATCCTGCAACGCATAACGTATATCCTATAACGTATAACGTTTAACGTATAACGTATAACGTATAACGTATAACGTATAACGTATAACGTATAACGTATAACGTATAAGAGTATAACGTATAACGTATAACGTATAACGTATAACGTATAACGTATAACGTATAACGTATAACGTATAACGTATAACGTATAACGTATAACGTATAACGTGTAACGTATAACTTATAACGTATAACGTATAACGTATAACGTATAACGTATATCGTAAAACGTATAACGCATAACGTATAACGTATAACGTATAACGTATAACGTATAACGTATAACGTATAACGTATAACGTAAAACGTATAACGTATAACGTATAACGTGTAACGTATAACGTATAACGTATAACGGATAACGTATAACGTATAACGTATAACGTATAACGTATAACGTATAACGTATAACATATAACGTATAACGTATAACGACTAACGTAGAACGTATAACCTATAACGTATAACGTATAACGTATAACGTATAACGTATAACGTATAACGTATAACGTATAACGTATAACGTATAACGTATAACGTATAACGTATAACGTATAACGTATAACGTATAACGTATAACGTATAACGTATAACGTATAAATTCTAACGCATAACGTATAACGTATAACGTATAACGTATAACGTATAACGTATAACGTATATCCTGTAACGTATAACGTATAACGTATAACGTATAACGTATAACGTATAACGTATAACGTATAACGTATAACGTATAACGTATAACGTATAACGTATAACGTATAGCGTATAACGTATAACGTATAACGTATAACGTATAACGTATAACGTATAACGTATAACGTATAACGTATAACGTATAACGTATAACGTATAACGTATAACGTATAACGTATAACGTATAACGTATAACGTATAACGTATAACGTATAACGTATAACGTATAACGTATAACGTATAACGTATAACGTATAACGTATAACGTATAACGTATAACGTATAACGTATAACGTATAACGTATAACGTATAACGTATAACGTATAACGTATAACGTATAACGTATAACGTAGAACGTATAACGAATAACGTAGAACGTATAACGTATAACGTATAACGTACAACGTATAACGTATAACGTATAACGTATAACGTAAAACGTATAACGTAGAACGTATAACGTATAACGTATAACGTATAACGTATAACGTATAACGTCTAACGTATAATGTAGAACGTATAACGTATAACGTATAACGTATAACGTATAACGTATAACGTATAACGTATAACGTATAACGTATAACGTATAACGTATAACGTATAACGTATAACGTATAACGTATAACGTATAACGTATAACGTATAACGTATAACGTATAACGTATAACGTATAACGTATAACGTATAACGTATAACGTATAACGTATAACGTATAACGTATAACGTATAACGTATAACGTATAACGTATAACGTATAACGTATAACGTATAACGTATAACGTATAACGTATCACGTGTAACGTATAACTTATAACGTATAACGTATAACGTATAACGTATAACGTATATCGTAAAACGTATAACGCATAACGTATAACGTATGACGTATAACGTATAACGTATAACGTATAACGTATAACGTATAACGTATAACGTATTACGTATAACGTATAACGTATAACGTATAACGTATAACGTATAACGTATAACGTATAACGTATAACGTATAACGTATAACGTATAACGTATAACGTATAACGTATAGCGTATAACGTATAACGTATAACGTATAACGTATAACGTATAACGTATAACGTATAACGTATAACGTATAACGTATAACGTATAACGTATAACGTATAACGTATAACGTATAACGTAGAACGTATAACGTCTAACGTTTAATGTAGAACGTATAACATACAACGTATAACGTGTAACGTATAACGTATAACATGTAACGTATAACGTAAAACGTATAACGTATAACGTATAACGTGTAACGTATAACGTATAACGTATAACGGATAACGTATAACGTATAACGTATAACGTATAACGTATAACGTATAACGTATAACGAATAACGTAGAACGTATAACGCATAACGTATAACGTATAACCTGTGACGTATAACGTATAACGTATAACGTATAACGTATAACGTATAACGTATAACGTATAACGTATAACGTATAACGTATAACGTATAACGTATAACGTATAACGTATAACGTATAACGTATAACGTATCACGTGTAACGTATAACTTATAACGTATAACGTATAACGTATAACGTATAACGTATATCGTAAAACGTATAACGCATAACGTATAACGTATGACGTATAACGTATAACGTATAACGTATAACGTATAACGTATAACGTATAACGTATAACGTATAACGTATAACGTATAACGTATAACGTATAACGTATAACGTATAACGTATAACGTATAACGTATAACGTATAACGTATAACGTATAGCGTATAACGTATAACGTATAACGTATAACGTATAACGTATAACGTATAACGTATAACGTATAACGTATAACGTATAACGTATAACGTATAACGTATAACGTATAACGTATAACGTAGAACGTATAACGTCTAACGTTTAATGTAGAACGTATAACATACAACGTATAACGTGTAACGTATAACGTATAACATGTAACGTATAACGTAAAACGTATAACGTATAACGTATAACGTGTAACGTATAACGTATAACGTATAACGGATAACGTATAACGTATAACGTATAACGTATAACGTATAACGTATAACGTATAACGAATAACGTAGAACGTATAACGCATAACGTATAACGTATAACCTGTGACGTATAACGTATAACGTATAACGTATAACGTATAACGTATAACGTATAACGTATAACATATAACGTATGACGTATCACGTATAAGGTATGATCTATAACGTATAACGTGTAACGTATATCCTGCAACGCATAACGTATATCCTATAACGTATAACGTTTAACGTATAACGTATAACGTATAACGTATACCGTATAACGTATAACGTATAACGTATAACGTATAAGAGTATAACGTATAACGTATAACGTATAACGTATAACGTATAACGTATAACGTATAACGTATAACGTATAACGTATAACGTATAACGTATAACGTATAACGTATAACGTATAACGTGTAACGTATAACTTATAACGTATAACGTATAACGTATAACGTATATCGTAAAACGTATAACGCATAACGTATAACGTATAACGTATAACGTATAACGTATAACGTATAACGTATAACGTATGACGTATAACGTATAACGTATAACGTATAACGTATAACGTATAACGTATAACGTATAACGTATAACGTATAACGTATAACGTATAACGTATAACGTATAACGTATAACGTATAACGTATAACGTATAACGTATAACGTATAACGTATAACGTATAACGTATAACGTATAACGTATAACGTATAACGTATAACGTATAACGTATAACGTATAACGTATAACGTATAACGTATAACGTATAACGTATCACGTGTAACGTATAACTTATAACGTATAACGTATAACGTATAACGTATAACGTATATCGTAAAACGTATAACGCATAACGTATAACGTATGACGTATAACGTATAACGTATAACGTATAACGTATAACGTATAACGTATAACGTATAACGTATAACGTATAACGTATAACGTATAACGTATAACGTATAACGTATAACGTATAACGTATAACGTATAACGTATAACGTATAGCGTATAACGTATAACGTATAACGTATAACGTATAACGTATAACGTATAACGTATAACGTATAACGTATAACGTATAACGTATAACGTATAACGTATAACGTATAACGTATAACGTATAACGTAGAACGTATAACGTCTAACGTTTAATGTAGAACGTATAACATACAACGTATAACGTGTAACGTATAACGTATAACATGTAACGTATAACGTAAAACGTATAACGTATAACGTATAACGTGTAACGTATAACGTATAACGTATAACGGATAACGTATAACGTATAACGTATAACGTATAACGTATAACGTATAACGTATAACGAATAACGTAGAACGTATAACGCATAACGTATAACGTATAACCTGTGACGTATAACGTATAACGTATAACGTATAACGTATAACGTATAACGTATAACGTATAACGTATAACGTATAACGTATAACGTATAACGTATAACGTATAACGTATAACGTATAACGTATAACATATAAGGTATGACGTATCACGTATAAGGTATGATCTATAACGTATAACGTGTAACGTATATCCTGCAACGCATAACGTATATCCTATAACGTATAACGTTTAACGTATAACGTATAACGTATAACGTATAACGTATAACGTATAACGTATAACGTATAACGTATAAGAGTATAACGTATAACGTATAACGTATAACGTATAACGTATAACGTATAACGTATAACGTATAACGTATAACGTATAACGTATAACGTATAACGTATAACGTGTAACGTATAACTTATAACGTATAACGTATAACGTATAACGTATAACGTATATCGTAAAACGTATAACGCATAACGTATAACGTATAACGTATAACGTATAACGTATAACGTATAACGTATAACGTATAACGTAAAACGTATAACGTATAACGTATAACGTGTAACGTATAACGTATAACGTATAACGGATAACGTATAACGTATAACGTATAACGTATAACGTATAACGTATAACGTATAACATATAACGTATAACGTATAACGACTAACGTAGAACGTATAACCTATAACGTATAACGTATAACGTATAACGTATAACGTATAACGTATAACGTATAACGTATAACGTATAACGTATAACGTATAACGTATAACGTATAACGTATAACGTATAACGTATAACGTATAACGTATAACGTATAACGTATAAATTCTAACGCATAACGTATAACGTATAACGTATAACGTATAACGTATAACGTATAACGTATATCCTGTAACGTATAACGTATAACGTATAACGTATAACGTATAACGTATAACGTATAACGTATAACGTATAACGTATAACGTATAACGTATAACGTATAACGTATAGCGTATAACGTATAACGTATAACGTATAACGTATAACGTATAACGTATAACGTATAACGTATAACGTATAACGTATAACGTATAACGTATAACGTATAACGTATAACGTATAACGTATAACGTATAACGTATAACGTATAACGTATAACGTATAACGTATAACGTATAACGTATAACGTATAACGTATAACGTATAACGTATAACGTATAACGTATAACGTATAACGTATAACGTATAACGTATAACGTATAACGTATAACGTATAACGTATAACGTATAACGTAGAACGTATAACGAATAACGTAGAACGTATAACGTATAACGTATAACGTACAACGTATAACGTATAACGTATAACGTATAACGTAAAACGTATAACGTAGAACGTATAACGTATAACGTATAACGTATAACGTATAACGTATAACGTCTAACGTATAATGTAGAACGTATAACGTATAACGTATAACGTATAACGTATAACGTATAACGTATAACGTATAACGTATAACGTATAACGTATAACGTATAACGTATAACGTATAACGTATAACGTATAACGTATAACGTATAACGTATAACGTATAACGTATAACGTATAACGTATAACGTATAACGTATAACGTATAACGTATAACGTATAACGTATAACGTATAACGTATAACGTATAACGTATAACGTATAACGTATAACGTATAACGTATAACGTATAACGTATAACGTATAACGTATCACGTGTAACGTATAACTTATAACGTATAACGTATAACGTATAACGTATAACGTATATCGTAAAACGTATAACGCATAACGTATAACGTATGACGTATAACGTATAACGTATAACGTATAACGTATAACGTATAACGTATAACGTATTACGTATAACGTATAACGTATAACGTATAACGTATAACGTATAACGTATAACGTATAACGTATAACGTATAACGTATAACGTATAACGTATAACGTATAACGTATAGCGTATAACGTATAACGTATAACGTATAACGTATAACGTATAACGTATAACGTATAACGTATAACGTATAACGTATAACGTATAACGTATAACGTATAACGTATAACGTATAACGTATAACGTAGAACGTATAACGTCTAACGTTTAATGTAGAACGTATAACATACAACGTATAACGTGTAACGTATAACGTATAACATGTAACGTATAACGTAAAACGTATAACGTATAACGTATAACGTGTAACGTATAACGTATAACGTATAACGGATAACGTATAACGTATAACGTATAACGTATAACGTATAACGTATAACGTATAACGAATAACGTAGAACGTATAACGCATAACGTATAACGTATAACCTGTGACGTATAACGTATAACGTATAACGTATAACGTATAACGTATAACGTATAACGTATAACGTATAACGTATAACGTATAACGTATAACGTATAACGTATAACGTATAACGTATAACGTATAACGTATCACGTGTAACGTATAACTTATAACGTATAACGTATAACGTATAACGTATAACGTATATCGTAAAACGTATAACGCATAACGTATAACGTATGACGTATAACGTATAACGTATAACGTATAACGTATAACGTATAACGTATAACGTATAACGTATAACGTATAACGTATAACGTATAACGTATAACGTATAACGTATAACGTATAACGTATAACGTATAACGTATAACGTATAACGTATAGCGTATAACGTATAACGTATAACGTATAACGTATAACGTATAACGTATAACGTATAACGTATAACGTATAACGTATAACGTATAACGTATAACGTATAACGTATAACGTATAACGTAGAACGTATAACGTCTAACGTTTAATGTAGAACGTATAACATACAACGTATAACGTGTAACGTATAACGTATAACATGTAACGTATAACGTAAAACGTATAACGTATAACGTATAACGTGTAACGTATAACGTATAACGTATAACGGATAACGTATAACGTATAACGTATAACGTATAACGTATAACGTATAACGTATAACGAATAACGTAGAACGTATAACGCATAACGTATAACGTATAACCTGTGACGTATAACGTATAACGTATAACGTATAACGTATAACGTATAACGTATAACGTATAACATATAACGTATGACGTATCACGTATAAGGTATGATCTATAACGTATAACGTGTAACGTATATCCTGCAACGCATAACGTATATCCTATAACGTATAACGTTTAACGTATAACGTATAACGTATAACGTATACCGTATAACGTATAACGTATAACGTATAACGTATAAGAGTATAACGTATAACGTATAACGTATAACGTATAACGTATAACGTATAACGTATAACGTATAACGTATAACGTATAACGTATAACGTATAACGTATAACGTATAACGTATAACGTGTAACGTATAACTTATAACGTATAACGTATAACGTATAACGTATATCGTAAAACGTATAACGCATAACGTATAACGTATAACGTATAACGTATAACGTATAACGTATAACGTATAACGTATAACGTAAAACGTATAACGTATAACGTATAACGTGTAACGTATAACGTATAACGTATAACGGATAACGTATAACGTATAACGTCTAACGTATAACGTATAACGTATAACGTATAACATATAACGTATAACGTATAACGACTAACGTAGAACGTATAACCTATAACGTATAACGTATAACGTATAACGTATAACGTATAACGTATAACGTATAACGTATAACGTATAACGTATAACGTATAACGTGTAACGTATAACGTATAACATGTAACGTATAACGTAAAACGTATAACGTATAACGTATAACGTGTAACGTATAACGTATAACGTATAACGGATAACGTATAACGTATAACGTATAACGTATAACGTATAACGTATAACGTATAACGAATAACGTAGAACGTATAACGCATAACGTATAACGTATAACCTATGACGTATAACGTATAACGTATAACGTATAACGTATAACGTATAACGTATAACGTATAACGTATAACGTATAACGTATAACGTATAACGTATAACGTATAACGTATAACGTATAACGTATAACGTATAACGTATCACGTGTAACGTATAACTTATAACGTATAACGTATAACGTATAACGTATAACGTATAACGTATAACGTATAACGTAGAACGTATAACGAATAACGTAGAACGTATAACGCATAACGTATAACGTACAACGTATAACGTATAACGTATAACGTATAACGTATAACGTATAACGTATAACGTATAACGTATAACGTATAACGTATCACGTGTAACGTATAACTTATAACGTATAACGTATAACGTATAACGTATAACGTATATCGTAAAACGTATAACGCATAACGCATAACGTATAACGCATGACGTATAACGTATAACGTATAACGTATAACGTATAACGTATAACGTATAACGTATAACGTATAACGGATAACGTATAACGTATAACGTATAACGTATAACGTATAACGTATAACGTATAACGTGTAACGTATAACGTATAACGTATAACGTATAACGTATAACGTATAACGTATAACGTATAACGTATAACGTATAACGTATAACGTATAACGTATAACGTATAACGTATAACGTATAACGTATAACGTATAACGTATGACGTATAACGTATAACGTATAACGTATAACGTATAACGTATAACGTATAACGTATAACGTATAACGTATAACGTATAACGTATAACGTATAACGTATAACGTATAACGTATAACGTATAACGTATAACGTATAACGTATAACGTATAACGTATAACGTATAACGTATAACGTATAACGTATAACGTATAACGTATAACGTATAACGTATAACGTATAACGTATAACGTATAACGTAGAACGTATAACGAATAACGTAGAACGTATAACGCATAACGTATAACGTACAACGTATAACGTATAACGTATAACGTATAACGTAAAACGTATAACGTAGAACGTATAACGTATAACGTATAACGTATAACGTATAACGTATAACGTATAACGTATAACGTATAACGTATAACGTATAACGTATAACGTATAACGTATAACGTATAACGTATAACGTATAACGTATAACGTATAACGTAAAACGTATAACGTATAACGTATAACGTATAACGTATAACATATAACGTATGACGTATAACGTATAACGTATAACGTATAACGTATAACGTATAACGTATAACGTATAACGTACAACGTATAATGTATAACGTATAACGTATAACGTAAAACGTATAACGTAGAACGTAGAACGTATAACGTATAACGTATAACGTCTAACGTATAACGTATAACGTGTACCGTATAACGTATAACGTATAACGTATAACGTATAACATATAACGTATGACGTGTCACGTATAAGGTATGACCTATAACGTATAACGTATAACGTATATCCTGTAACGTATAACGTATAACGTATATCGTATAACGTATAACGTATAACGTATAACGTATAACGTATAACGTATAACGTATAACGTATAACGTATAACGTATAACGTATAACGTATAACGTATAACGTATAACGTATAACGTATAACGTATAACGTATAACGTATAACGTATAACGTATAACGTATAACGTATAACGTATAACGTATAACGTATAACGTATAACGTATAACGTATAACGTATAACGTATAACGTATAACGTATAACGTATAACGTATAACGTATAACGTATAACGTATAACGTATAACGTATAACGTATAACGTATAACGTATAACGTATAACGTATAACGTATAACGTATAACGTATAACGTATAACGTATAACGTATAACGTATAACGTATAACGTATAACGTATAACGTATAACGTATAACGTATAACGTAGAACGTAGAACGAATAACGTAGAACGTATAACGCATAACGTATAACGTACAACGTATAACGTATAACGTATAACGTATAACGTAAAACGTATAACGTAGAACGTATAACGTATAACGTATAACGTATAACGTATAACGTATATCGTCTAACGTATAATGTAGAACGTATAACGTACAACGTATAACGTGTAACGTATAACGTATAACGTATAACGTATAACGAATAACGTAGAACGTATAACGCATAACGTATAACGTATAACCTGTGACGTATAACGTATAACGTATAACGTATAACGTATAACGTATAACGTATAAAGTGTAACATATAACGTATGACGTATCACGTATAAGGTATGATCTATAACGTATAACGTATAACGTATATCCTGCAACGCATAACGTATATCCTATAACGTATAACGTTTAACGTATAACGTATAACGTATAACGTATAACGTATAACGTATAACGTATAACGTATAACGTATAACGTATAACGTATAACGTATAACGTATAACGTATAACGTATAACGTATAACGTATAACGTATAACGTATAACGTATAACGTATAACGTATAACGTATAACGTATAACGTATAACGTATAACGTATAACGTATAACGTATAACGTATAACGTATAACGTATAACGTATAACGTATAACGTATAACGGATAACGTGTAACGTATAACGTGTAACGTATAACGTATAACGTATAACGTATAACGTGTAACGTATAACGTATAACGTATAACGTATAACGTATAACGTATAACGTATAACGTATAACGTATAACGTATAACGTATAACGTATAACGTATAACGTATAACGTATAACGTATAACGTATAACGTATAACGTATAACGTATAACGTATAACGTATAACGTATAACGTATAACGTATAACGTATAACGTATAACGTATAACGTATAACGTATAACGTATAACGTATAACGTATAACGTATAACGTATAACGTATAACGTATAACGTATAACGTATAACGTATAACGTATAACGTATAACGTATAACGTATAACGTATAACGTATAACGTAGAACGTATAACGAATAACGTAGAACGTATAACGCATAACGTATAACGTACAACGTATAACGTATAACGTATAACGTATAACGTAAAACGTATAACGTAGAACGTATAACGTATAACGTATAACGTATAACGTATAACGTATAACGTATAACGTATAACGTATAACGTATAACGTATAACGTATAACGTATAACGTATAACGTATAACGTATAACGTATAACGTATAACGTAAAACGTATAACGTATAACGTATAACGTATAACGTATAACATATAACGTATGACGTATAACGTATAACGTATAACGTATAACGTATAACGTATAACGTATAACGTATAACGTACAACGTATAATGTATAACGTATAACGTATAACGTAAAACGTATAACGTAGAACGTAGAACGTATAACGTATAACGTATAACGTCTAACGTATAACGTATAACGTCTACCGTATAACGTATAACGTATAACGTATAACGTATAACATATAACGTATGACGTGTCACGTATAAGGTATGACCTATAACGTATAACGTATAACGTATATCCTGTAACGTATAACGTATAACGTATAACGTATAACGTATAACGTATAACGTATAACGTATAACGTATAACGTATAACGTATAACGTATAACGTATAACGTATAACGTATAACGTATAACGTATAACGTATAACGTATAACGTATAACGTATAACGTATAACGTATAACGTATAACGTATAACGTATAACGTATAACGTATAACGTATAACGTATAACGTATAACGTATAACGTATAACGTATAACGTATAACGTATAACGTATAACGTATAACGTATAACGTATAACGTATAACGTATAACGTATAACGTATAACGTATAACGTATAACGTATAACGTATAACGTATAACGTATAACGTATAACGTATAACGTATAACGTATAACGTATAACGTATAACGTATAACGTATAACGTATAACGTATAACGTATAACGTATAACGTATAACGTATAACGTATAACGTATAACGTAGAACGTAGAACGAATAACGTAGAACGTATAACGCATAACGTATAACGTACAACGTATAACGTATAACGTATAACGTATAACGTAAAACGTATAACGTAGAACGTATAACGTATAACGTATAACGTATAACGTATAACGTATAACGTCTAACGTATAATGTAGAACGTATAACGTACAACGTATAACGTGTAACGTATAACGTATAACGTATAACGTATAACGAATAACGTAGAACGTATAACGCATAACGTATAACGTATAACCTGTGACGTATAACGTATAACGTATAACGTATAACGTATAACGTATAACGTATAAAGTGTAACATATAACGTATGACGTATCACGTATAAGGTATGATCTATAACGTATAACGTATAACGTATATCCTGCAACGCATAACGTATATCCTATAACGTATAACGTTTAACGTATAACGTATAACGTATAACGTATAACGTATAACGTATAACGTATAACGTATAACGTATAACGTATAACGTATAACGTATAACGTATAACGTATAACGTATAACGTATAACGTATAACGTATAACGTATAACGTATAACGTATAACGTATAACGTATAACGTATAACGTATAACGTATAACGTATAACGTATAACGTATAACGTATAACGTATAACGTATAACGTATAACGTATAACGTATAACGTATAACGTATAACGTATAACGTATAACGTATAACGTATAACGTATAACGTATAACGTATAACGTATAACGTATAACGTATAACGTATAACGTATAACGTATAACGTATAACGTATAACGTATAACGTATAACGTATAACGTATAACGTATAACGTATAACGTATAACGTATAACGTATAACGTATAACGTATAACGTATAACGTATAACGTATAACGTATAACGTATAACGTATAACGTATAACGTATAACGTATAACGTATAACGTATAACGTATAACGTATAACGTATAACGTATAACGTATAACGTATAACGTATAACGTATAACGTATAACGTATAACGTAGAACGTATAACGAATAACGTAGAACGTATAACGCATAACGTATAACGTACAACGTATAACGTATAACGTATAACGTATAACGTAAAACGTATAACGTAGAACGTAGAACGTATAACGTATAACGTATAACGTATAACGTATAACGTCTAACGTATAATGTAGAACGTATAACGTACAACGTATAACGTGTAACGTATAACGTATAACATGTAACGTATAACGTAAAACGTATAACGTATAACGTATAACGTGTAACGTATAACGTATAACGTATAACGTATAACGGATAACGTATAACGTATAACGTATAACGTATAACGTATAACGTATAACGTATAACGAATAACGTAGAACGTATAACGCATAACGTATAACGTATAACCTGTGACGTATAACGTATAACGTATAACGTATAACGTATAACGTATAACGTATAAAGTATAACATATAACGTATGACGTATCACGTATAAGGTATGATCTATAACGTATAACGTATAACGTATATCCTGCAACGCATAACGTATATCCTATTACGTATAACGTTTAACGTATAACGTATAACGTATAACGTATAACGTATAACGTATAACGTATAACGTATAACGTATAACGTATAACGTATAACGTATAACGTATAACGTATAACGTATAACGTATAACGTATAACGTATAACGTATAACGTATAACGTATAACGTATAACGTATAACGTATAACGTATAACGTATAACGTATAACGTATAACGTATAACGTATAACGTATAACGTATAACGTATAACGTATAACGTATAACGTATAACGTATAACGTATAACGTATAACGTATAACGTATAACGTATAACGTATAACGTATAACGTATAACGTATAACGTATAACGTATAACGTATAACGTATAACGTATAACGTATAACATATAACGTATAACGTATAACGACTAACGTAGAACGTATAACCTATAACGTATAACGTATAACGTATAACGTATAACGTATAACGTATAACGTATAACGTATAACGTATAACGTATAACGTATAACGTATAACATATAACGTATAACGTATAACGTATAACGTATAACGTATAACGTATAACGTATAACGTATAACGTATAACGTATAACGTATAAATTCTAACGCATAACGTATAACGTATAACGTATAACGTATAACGTATAACGTATAACGTATATCCTGTAACGTATAACGTATAACGTATAACGTATAACGTATAACGTATAACGTATAACGTATAACGTATAACGTATAACGTATAACGTATAACGTATAACGTATAACGTATAACGTATAACGTATAACGTATAACGTATAACGTATAACGTATAACGTATAACGTATAACGTATAACGTATAACGTATAACGTATAACGTATAACGTATAACGTATAACGTATAACGTATAACGTATAACGTATAACGTATAACGTATAACGTATAACGTATAACGTATAACGTATAACGTATAACGTATAACGTATAACGTATAACGTATAACGTATAACGTATAACGTATAACGTATAACGTATAACGTATAACGTATAACGTATAACGTATAACGTATAACGTATAACGTATAACGTATAACGTATAACGTATAACGTATAACGTATAACGTATAACGTATAACGTATAACGTATAACGTATAACGTATAACGTATAACGTATAACGTATAACGTATAACGTATAACGTATAACGTATAACGTATAACGTATAACGTATAACGTATAACGTATAAATAACGTATAACGTAGAACGTAGAACGTATAACGAATAACGTAGAACGTATAACGCATAACGTATAACGTACAACGTATAACGTATAACGTATAACGTATAACGTAAAACGTATAACGTAGAACGTAGAACGTATAACGTATACCGTATAACGTATAACGTATAACGTATAACGTCTAACGTATAATGTAGAACGTATAACGTACAACGTATAACGTGTAACGTATAACGTATAACATGTAACGTATAACGTAAAACGTATAACGTATAACGTATAACGTGTAACGTATAACGTATAACGTATAACGGATAACGTATAACGTATAACGTATAACGTATAACGTATAACGTATAACGTATAACGAATAACGTAGAACGTATAACGCATAACGTATAACGTATAACCTATGACGTATAACGTATAACGTATAACGTATAACGTATAACGTATAACGTATAACGTATAACACATAACGTATGACGTATCACGTATAAGGTATGATCTATAACGTATAACGTATAACGGTATATCCTGCAACGCATAACGTATATCCTATAACGTATAACGTTTAACGTATAACGTATAACGTATAACGTATAACGTATAACGTATAACGTATAACGTATAACGTATAACGTATAACGTAAAACGTATAACGTAGAACGTATAACGTATAACGTATAACGTATAACGTATAACGTATAACGGTCTAACGTTTAATGTAGAACGTATAACATACACGTATAACGTGTAACGTATAACGTATAACATGTAACGTATAACGTAAAACGTATAACGTATAACGTATAACGTGTAACGTATAACGTATAACGTATAACGGATAACGTATAACGTATAACGTATAACGTATAACGTATAACGTATAACGTATAACGAATAACGTAGAACGTATAACGCATAACGTATAACGTATAACCTGTGACGTATAACGTATAACGTATAACGTATAACGTATAACGGTATAACGTATAACATATAACGTATG
Source organism: Ptiloglossa arizonensis (assembly GCF_051014685.1). Lineage (NCBI taxonomy): Eukaryota > Metazoa > Arthropoda > Insecta > Hymenoptera > Colletidae > Ptiloglossa > Ptiloglossa arizonensis. Next base: position 52,221 of record NW_027479912.1, read on the forward strand.
ACGTATCACGTATAAGGTATGATCTATAACGTATAACGTGTAACGTATATCCTGCAACGCATAACGTATATCTATAACGTATAACGTTTAACGTATAACGTATAACGTATAACGTATAACGTATCACGTATAACGTATAACGAATAACGTATAACGTATAACGTATAACGTATACGTATAACGTATAACGTATAACGTATAACGTATAACGTATAAACGTATAACGTATAACGTATAACGTATAATAACGTATAACGTATAAGCTATACGTATAACGTATAAACGTATAACGTAATAACGTAGAACGTAGAACGAATAACGTAGAACGTATAACGCTAACGTATAACGTACAACGTATAACGTATAACGTATAACGTATAACGTAAAACGTATAACGTAGAACGTATAACGTATAACGTATAACGTATAACGTATAACGTATAACGTCTAACGTATAATGTAGAACGTATAACGTACAACGTATAACGTGTAACGTATAACGTATAACGTATAACGTATAACGAATAACGTAGAACGTATAACGCATAACGTATAACGTATAACCTGTGACGTATAACGTATACGTATAACGTATAACGTATAACGTATAACGTATAAAGTGTAACATATAACGTATGACGTATCACGTATAAGGTATGATCTATAACGTATAACGTATAACGTATATCCTGCAACGCATAACGTATATCCTATAACGTATAACGTTTTAACGTATAACGTATAACGTATAACGTATAACGTATAAACGTATAACGTATAACGTATAACGTATAACGTATAACGTATAACGTATAACGTATAACGTATAACGTATAACGTATAACGTATAACGTATAACGTATAACGATAAACGTATAACGTATAACGTATAACGTATAACGTATAACGTATAACGTATACGTATAACGTATAACGTATAACGTATAACGTATAACGTATAACGTATAACGTATAACGTATAACGTATAACGTATAACGTATAACGTATAACGTATAACGTATAACGTATAACGGTATAACGTATAACGTATACGTATAACGTATAACGTATAACGTATAACGAGAACGTATAACGAATAACGTAGAACGTATAACGCATAACGTATAACGTACAACGTATAACGTATAACGTATAACGTATAACGTAAAACGTATACGTAGAACGTAGAACGTATAGACGTATAACGTATAACGTATAACGTATAACGTCTAACGTATAATGTAGAACGTATAACGTACACGTATAACGTGTAACGTATAACGTATAACATGTAACGTATAACGTAAAACGTATAACGTATAACGTATAACGTGTAACGTATAACGTATAACGTATAACGTATAACGGATAACGTATAACGTATAACGTATAACGTATAAACGTATAACGTATAACGTATAACGAATAACGTAGAACGTATAACGCATTAACGTATAACGTATAACCTGTGACGATAACGTAATAACGTATAACGTATAACGTATACGTATAACGTATAACGTATAACGTATAAAGTATAACATATAACGTATGACGTATCACGTATAAGGTATGATCTATAACGTATAACGTATAACGTATATCCTGCAACGCATAACGTATATCCTATAACGTATAACGTTTAACGTATAACGTATAACGTATAACGTATAACGTATAACGTATAACGTATAACGTATAACGTATAACGTATAACGTATAACGTATAGTAACGTATAACGTATAACGTATAACGTATACGTATAACGTATAACGTATAACGTATACGTATAACGTATAACGTATAACGTATAACGTATAACGTATAACGTATAACGTATAACGTATACGTATAACGTATAACGTATAACGTATAACGTATAACGTATAACGTTATAACGTAAAACGTATAACGTATAACGTATAACGTATAACGTATACACGTATAACGTATAACGTATAACGTATAACGTATAACGTATAACGTATAACGTATAACGTATAACGATAAACGTATAAATATAACGTATAACGTATAACGTAATAACGTATAACGTATAACAGTATAACGTATACGTATAACGACTAACGTAGAACGTATAACCTATAACGTATAACGTATAACGTATAACGTATAACGTATAACGTATAACGTATAACGTATAACGTATAACGTATAACGTATAACGTATAACATATAACGTATAACGTATAACGTATAACGTATAACGTATAACGTATAAGTATAACGATAACGTATAACGTATAACGTATAAATACTAACGTATAACGTATAACGTATAACGTATAACGTATAACGATAACGTATAACGTATATCCTTAACGTATAACGTAACGTATAACGTATAACGTATAACGTATACACGTACTAACGTATAAGTATAACGTATACGATAACGTATAACGTATAACGTATAACGTATAACGTATAACGTATAACGTATAACGTATAACGTACTAACGTATAAACGTATAACGTATAACGTATAACGTATAACGTATAACGTATAACGTATAACAGTATTAACGTATAACGTACATACGTATAACGTATAACGTATAACGTATAACGTATAACGTATAACGTTATAACGTATAACGTATAACGTATAACGTATAACGACGTAACGTATAACGTATAACGTATAACGTATAACGTATACTCGTATAACGTATAACGTATACACGTATACAACGTATAACGTATAAACGTATATACGTATATAACGTATAACGTTAGTATACGTATAACGTAGTA